>NW_026781613.1:5000-197500 GCF_030144855.1 Hypanus sabinus | reverse complement strand
TCCTCCGCAGCGCCTCCAAAGCCGGTACCTCCTCCCTCGAGTCGGGAGACCGGAACTGCACGCAGTACTCCGGGTGCGGCCTCACCCGGACCCGGTGCAGTCGCAGCGTAACCTCCCCGCTCCCCAACTCGATCCCTCTCGCGGTGAAGGGCCAACGTCCCGTTTACCTCCTCGATAGCCGGCCGTCCCTGCCAACCGGCCGTTTGCGATTCGCGCACAGCGGCACGCTGCGATCTTCCGCCGTTTAAGTAACAACCGGCTCTTCCAATTTTCCCTGGCGTTCACCGACGTTGTGCCCTGTCTGCCGGACCCTCGCCCGCTCGCCGAACCTATCCGTATCCCACCCCGCGTCCTCCGGGCGTATCCCTCTGCGGGTTCTCCCCGCTCCTCTCTCTTTCTAGCCATCTTGCCTCCAGCAATCTCTCTCCTCATCTCCCCCTTTCCCTCCCTCATCTGACTCCCCCCCCTCTCTGCCCTTATCTTCCCTTCACTCCCGCAATGTATTTCCTCCTCTCCCTCTCCTCCTTCCCCTATCTTTCTTCCCCTATCTTCCTCCTCCTCTGTTCCCCCCCCTCCCTCTTTCCTTTCATATACCCTTCTCTTTCAACGAGGGGCATCGTTGAGGCCATTGCCGTTCTCCCTCAAGGTTGGGGGAGTTGAAATCTAGCGGCGCCGGTTTCAGTGAGGGAGGGGTGGAGAGGGTGGGTTGTCCGTACATGCGACGAAGGGCGGAGGAAGTGGTCGAGGCAGGTACATTAACGACACGCGGACAGGGACACGGATAGGAAAGGTTCAGAGGGATACGGGTGGTCCGTCTGTGGAAGGAGCTGCCGGAGGAAGTGGTTGAGGCAGGTACATTAACGACACTCGGACAGGGACACGGATAGGAAAGGTTTAGAGGGATACGGGTGGTCCGTCTGTGGAAGGAGCTGCCGGAGGAAGTGGTCGACGCAGGTACATTAACGACACTCGGACAGGAACACGGATAGGAAAGGTTTAGAGGGATACGGGTGGTCCGTCTGTGGAAGGAGCTGCCGGAGGAAGTGGTCGAGGCAGGTACATTAACTACACTCGGACAGGGACACGGATAGGAAAGGTTCAGAGGGATACGGATGGTCCGTCTGTGGAAGGAGCTGCCAGAGGAAGTGGTCGAGGCAGGTACATTAACGACACTCGGACAGGGACACGGATAGGAAAGGTTTAGAGGGATACGGGTGGTCTGTCTGTGGAAGGAGCTGCCGGAGGAAGTGGTTGAGGCAGGTACATTAACGACACTCGGACAGGGACACGGATAGGAAAGGTTTAGAGGGATATGGGTGGTCCGTCTGTGGAAGGAGCTGCCGGAGGAAGTGGTCGAGGCGGGTACATTAACGACACTCGGACAGGGACACGGATAGGAAAGGTTTAGAGGGATATGGGTGGTCCGTCTGTGGAAGGAGCTGCCGGAGGAAGTGGTCGAGGCAGGTACATTAACGACACTGGGACAGGGATACGGATAGGAAAGGTTTAGAGGGATACGGGTGGTCCGTCTGTGGAAGGAGCTGCCGGAGGAAGTGGTCGAGGCAGGTACATTAACGACACTCGGACAGGGACACGGATAGGAAAGGTTCAGAGGGATACGGGTGGTACGTCTGTGGAAGGAGCTACCGGAGGAAGTGGTCGAGGCAGGTACATTAATGACACTCGGACAGGGACACGGATAGGAAAGGTTTAGAGGGATACGGGTGGTCCGTCTGTGGAAGGAGCTACCGGAGGAAGTGGTCGAGGCAGGTACATTAACGACACTCGGACAGGGACACAGATAGGAAAGGTTTAGAGGGATACGGGTGGTCCGTCTGTGGAAGGAGCTGCCGGAGGAAGTGGTCGAGGCAGGTACATTAACGACACTCGGACAGGGACACGGATAGGAAAGGTTCAGAGGGATACGGGTGGTCCGTCTGTGGAAGGAGCTGCCGGAGGAAGTGGTCGAGGCAGGTACATTAACGACACTGGGACAGGGACACGGATAGGAAAGGTTTAGAGGGATACGGGTGGTCCGTCTGTGGAAGGAGCTGCCGGAGGAAGTGGTCGAGGCAGGTACATTAACGACACTCGGACAGGGACACGGATAGTGAAGGTTTAGAGGGATACGGGTGGTCCGTCTGTGGAAGGAGCTGCCGGAGGAAGTGGTTGAGGCAGGTACATTAACGACACTGGGACAGGGACACGGATAGGAAAGGTTTAGAGGGATACGGGTGGTCCGTCTGTGGAAGGAGCTGCCGGAGGAAGTGGTCGACGCAGGTACATTAACGACACTCGGACAGGGACACGGATAGGAAAGGTTTAGAGGGATACGGGTGGTCCGTCTGTGGAAGGAGCTGCCGGAGGAAGTGGTCGAGGCAGGTACATTAACGACACTCGGACAGGGACACGGATAGGAAAGGTTCAGAGGGATACGGGTGGTCCGTCTGTGGTAGGAGCTGCCGGAGGAAGTGGTCGAGGCAGGTACATTAACGACACTGGGACAGGGACACGGATAGGAAAGGTTTAGAGGGATACGGGTGGTCCGTCTGTGGAAGGAGCTGCCGGAGGAAGTGGTCGAGGCAGGTACATTAACGACACTCGGACAGGGACACGGATAGTGAAGGTTTAGAGGGATACGGGTGGTCCGTCTGTGGAAGGAGCTGCCGGAGGAAGTGGTTGAGGCAGGTACATTAACGACACTGGGACAGGGACACGGATAGGAAAGGTTTAGAGGGATACGGGTGGTCCGTCTGTGGAAGGAGCTGCCGGAGGAAGTGGTCGACGCAGGTACATTAACGACACTCGGACAGGGACACGGATAGGAAAGGTTTAGAGGGATACGGGTGGTCCGTTTGTGGAAGGAGCTGCCGGAGGAAGTGGTCGAGGCAGGTACATTAACGACACTCGGACAGGGACACGGATAGGAAAGGTTTAGAGGGATACGGGTGGTCCGTCTGTGGAAGGAGCTGCTGGAGGAAGTGGTCGAGGCAGGTACATTAACGACACTCGGACAGGGACACGGATAGGAAAGGTTTAGGGGACGAACGCAGGACCAGATTGGACTGGGCTCTTGCCTGGCATGGACCAGATGGGCGAAGTGCCGGTTTCCCTGCTGCATGGCACCGCAGCAACCGGAGTCACTCCGTTCCGCCCAGACAGGATCAGAGCTGAATTCCGTCTTGTCTGCTGGTATTTTCCGGGAGAGCTGCGAAATGGCGGCCATCGTTCCGCAGCGCGTCCAGAGAGTATTTCTGGATAGAGAGGAGTCGAGGAGGGAGGGAGAAGGGCAGTCGGGCGAGGGGGAGGGCGCGGGACATCTCACCTGCTCGCGGTCACCCCCAGGGCAGCGGCCACCGTGCTGGTGTTCTGAAAGCTGAGGCAGCCCTCGATGTCGATGCGGGGGTAATAGACGAGGAAGGACATGCACATTTCGTTCACCGTGTCCAGGCCCCCCTAAGAGGGCAGGGGATGGGGTGGTGGTGGGGGTGGGGGAAGGACAGAGTCAATACCCGCACTGAGATCATCGCCCCCTCCGCGCGGCACTCCGATACCACACCCCCCGCTCCGCCCCACTTCCCCGCCAGGCTCCGACGCGAAGTCCCCCGACACTCACCATCACCATCTTTGCGCGCTGCATCGTGTTGAAGGTGCACTCGGTGATGAGGACGTCCCCCTGCGCGGAAGGGAGAGACCCCGATTATTCTCCGGCGCTCGGGATGAGCGGCCTCGACTACTTCGTCGTTAACCCGCCGGGGCCGAGTCTTCGCCTTGAACCTGGCTTTGAATGGGACGCTTCTGCGAGCAGCGCCGTGGCGGGGGAGGGGGGGTGGGTGAAGGTCAGATTCTCGGCGCTTGAGAGCCGAGAGGTCACGTTGCAGCTATATAGAAAACATAGAAAATAGGTGCAGGGGTGGGCCATTCGGCCCTTCGAGCCTGTACCGCCATTCAGTATGATCGTGGCTGATCTTCCAACTCAGAACCCTGTACCTGCTTTCTCTCCGTACCCCCTGACCCCTTTAGCCACAAGGACCATATCTACCTTCCTCTTAAATATAGCCAATGAACCGGCCTCAACTGTTTCCTGTGGCAGAGAATTCCACAGATTCACCACTCTCTGTGTGAAGAAGTTTTTCCTCATCTCGGTCCTAAAAGGCTTCTCCTTTATCCTTAAACTGTGACCCCTCGTTCTGGACTTCCCCAACATCAGAAACAATCTTCCTGCATCTAGGCTGTCCAATCCCTTTAGAATTTTATACGTTTCAATAAGATCCCCCCTCAATCTTCTAAATTCCAGTGAGTATAAGCCTAGTCGATCCAGTCTTTCTTCATATGAAAGTCCTGCCATCCCAGGAATCAATCTGGTGAACCTTCTCTGTACTCCCTCTATGGCAAGAATGTCTTTCCTCAGATTAGGGGACCAAAACTGCACACTATACTCTAGGTGTGGTCTCACCAAGGCCTTGTACAACTGCGGTAGAACCTCCCTGCTCCTGTACTCAAATCCTTCTGCTATGAATGCCAACATACCATTTGCCCCTTTCACCACCTGCTGTACCTGCATGCCCACCTTCAATGACTGGTGTACAGTGACACCCAGGTCTCGTTGCACCTCCCCTTTTCCTAATCGGCCACCGTTCCGATAATAATCTGTTTTCCTGTTCTTGCAACCAAAGTGGACAACCTCACATTTATCCACATATAGGCCCCTGGTCAGACCCCACTTGGAGTGCTGTGCTCAGTTCCGGTCGCCTCACTACAGGAAGGACGTGGAAACCATAGAAAGGGTGCAGAGGAGATTGACAAGGATGTTTCCTGGATTGGGGGGAGCGTGCTTTATGAGAATAGGCTGAGTGAACTCGGCCTTTTCTCCTCGGAGTGACGGAGGATGAGAGGTGACCCGATAGAGGTGTACAAGACGATGAGAGGCATTGATGGTGTGGATAGTCAGAGGCTTTTCCCCGGGGCTGAAACGGTTGCCACAAGAGGACACGGGTTTGAGGTGCTGGGGAGTAGGTACAGAGGAGATGTCAGGGGTGAGTTTTTCACTCAGAGAGTGGTGAGTGTGTGGAACGGGCTGCCGGTGATGGTGGTGGAGGCGGATACGAGAGGGTCTGTTAAGAGACTCCTGGACAGGTACAGGGTAAGCCTAGTAAGTTCTAAGGTAGGGATGTGTTCGGCTCAGCTTTGTGGGCCGAAGGGCCTGTATTGTGATGCAGGGTTGCTACGTTTCTAAATTCCGGACGGCCAGTCTCTAGGGCTTACGGAGAGCGGTGCGGGAGGCGAATTCGAGGAAGCCGGACGAAATTGGGTCATCTTACACCGAGAGCAGTGGTTGTTTTGAGGAGAGGAGGTGAGGTGGGGGCAGGTACGATAGGGTTGATGCGGAGAATCCCAGATTCATGGATGGGTGCGTTGGGGTGGGGGGCGGGGAGAGAGGGACCGAGATTCGCTTCGACTGATTGGCACCGAACGGGGTGACACTGCACACCTTTGGGCACTGCGGCCGGGACCCACCTACCCGCTCGACGGTGGCCGGTTCCAGCAGGAACTTGGGCTCCTGGAGCGCGGGGTCGAAGGTCTGGTCCTGCAGCACTACACCGATCTGTTTCCCGGCTCTGAAACGTACAGAAATCCGGGCCGGCGGGGTTAGCACAGACGCCGAGAGGCACCCAGACACGGGCGCGTACTCACAGAGACACCCAGATACCAACACACACTCAGAGAGACACCCAGACACAGATAGAGTGTTTGTGGAGAGGATGTTTCCTGTAGTGGGGGAGTCTAGGACCAGAGGACACAGATAGAGTGGATGTCGAGAGGATATTTCCTGTAGTGGGGGAGTCTAGGACCAGAGGACACAGATAGAGTGGATGTGGAGAGGATGTTTCCTGTAGTGGGGGAGTCTAGGACCAGAGGACACAGATAGAGTGGATGTGGAGAGGATGTTTCCTGTAGTGGGGGAGTCTAGGACCAGAGGACACAGATAGAGTGGATGTGGAGAGTATGTTTCCTGTAGTGGGGGAGTCTAGGACCAGAGGACACAGATAGAGTGGATGAGGAGAGGATGTTTCCTGTAGTGGGGGAGTCTAGGACCAGAGGACACAGATAGAGTGGATGTGGAGAGTATGTTTCCTGTAGTGGGGGAGTCTAGGACCAGAGGACACAGATAGAGTGGATGTGGAGAGGAAGTTTCCTGTAGTGGGGGAGTCTAGGACCAGAGGACACAGATAGAGTGGATGTGGAGAGTATGTTTCCTGTAGTGGGGGAGTCTAGGACCAGAGGACACAGATAGAGTGGATGTGGAGAGGATGTTTCCTGTAGTGGGGCAGTCTAGGACCAGAGGACACAGATAGAGTGGATGTGGAGAGGATGTCTCCTGTAGTGGGGGAGTCTGGGACCAGAGGACACAGATAGAGTGGATGTGGAGAGGATGTTTCCTGTAGTGGGGGAGTCTAGGACCAGAGGACACAGATAGAGTGGATATGGAGAGGATGTTTCCTGTAGTGGGGGAGTCTAGGACCAGAGGACACAGATAGAGTGGATGTGGAGAGGAAGTTTCCTGTAGTGGGGGAGTCTAGGTCCAGAGGACACAGATAGAGTGGATGTGGAGAGGATGTTTCCTGTAGTGGGGGAGTCTAGGACCAGAGGACACAGATAGAGTGGATGTAGAGAGGAAGTTTCCTGTAGTGGGGGAGTCTAGGACCAGAGGACACAGATAGAGTGGATGTGGAGAGTATGTTTCCTGTAGTGGGGGAGTCTAGGACCAGAGGACACAGATAGAGTGGATGTGGAGAGGAAGTTTCCTGTAGTGGGGGAGTCTAGGACCAGAGGACACAGATAGAGTGGATGTGGAGAGGATGTTTCCTGTAGTGGGGCAGTCTAGGACCAGAGGACACAGATAGAGTGGATGTGGAGAGGATGTCTCCTGTAGTGGGGGAGTCTGGGACCAGAGGACACAGATAGAGTGGATGTGGAGAGGTGAGTCTAGGACCAGAGGACACAGATAGAGTGGATGTGGAGAGGATGTTTCCTGTCGTGGGGGAGTCTAGGATCAGAGGACACAGATAGAGTGGATGTGGAGAGGATGTTTCCTGTAGTGGTGAGTCTAGGACCAGAGGACACAGATAGAGTGGATGTGGAGAGGATGTTTCCTGTAGTGGGGGAGTCTAGGACCAGAGGACACAGATAGAGTGGATATGGTGATAATGTTTCCTGTAGTGGGGGAGTCTAGGACCAGAGGACACAGATAGAGTGGATGTGGAGAGGAAGTTTCCTGTAGTGGGGGAGTCTAGGTCCAGAGGACACAGATAGAGTGGATGTGGAGAGGATGTTTCCTGTAGTGGGGGAGTCTAGGACCAGAGGACACAGATAGAGTGGATGTAGAGAGGAAGTTTCCTGTAGTGGGGGAGTCTAGGACCAGAGGACACAGATAGAGTGGATGTGGAGAGTATGTTTCCTGTAGTGGGGGAGTCTAGGACCAGAGGACACAGATAGAGTGGATGTGGAGAGGAAGTTTCCTGTAGTGGGGGAGTCTAGGACCAGAGGACACAGATAGAGTGGATGTGGAGAGGATGTTTCCTGTAGTGGGGCAGTCTAGGACCAGAGGACACAGATAGAGTGGATGTGGAGAGGATGTCTCCTGTAGTGGGGGAGTCTGGGACCAGAGGACACAGATAGAGTGGATGTGGAGAGGTGAGTCTAGGACCAGAGGACACAGATAGAGTGGATGTGGAGAGGATGTTTCCTGTCGTGGGGGAGTCTAGGATCAGAGGACACAGATAGAGTGGATGTGGAGAGGATGTTTCCTGTAGTGGTGAGTCTAGGACCAGAGGACACAGATAGAGTGGATGTGGAGAGGATGTTTCCTGTCGTGGGGGGGTCTAGGATCAGAG
The DNA here is from genome assembly GCF_030144855.1 of Hypanus sabinus. NCBI lineage: Eukaryota > Metazoa > Chordata > Chondrichthyes > Myliobatiformes > Dasyatidae > Hypanus > Hypanus sabinus. Next base: position 189,605 of record NW_026781613.1, on the reverse strand, counting down.
GACACAATTAGAATGGATGTGGAGAGGATGTGTCCTGTAGTGGGGGAGTCTAGGACCAGAGGACACAGATAGAGTGGTGGTGGAGAGGATGTTTCCTGTAGTGGGGGAGTCTAGGACCAGAGGACACAGATAGAGTGGATGTGGAGAGGATGTTTCCTGTCGTGGGGGAGTCTAGGACCAGAGGACACAGATAGAGTGGTGGTGGAGAGGATGTTTCCTGTAGTGGGGGAGTCTAGGACCAGAGGACACAGATAGAGTGGATGTGGAGAGGATGATTCCTGTCGTGGGGGAGTCTAGGACCAGAGGACACAGATAGAGTGGTGGTGGAGAGGATGTTTCCTGTAGTGGGGGAGTCTAGGACCAGAGGACACAGATAGAGTGGATGTGGAGAGGATGTTTCCTGTAGTGGGGGAGTCTAGGACCAGAGGACACAGATAGAGTGGATGTGGAGAGGATGATTCCTGTCGTGGGGGAGTCTAGGACCGGAGGGCACAGATAGAGTGGATGTGGAGAGGATGTTTCCTGTAGTGGGGGAGTCTAGGACCAGAGGGCACGGATAGAGTGGATGTGGAGAGGATGATTCCTGTCGTGGGGGAGTCTAGGACCAGAGGGCACAGCCTCAGAATTGGGTGATGTCCATTCAGAACGGAGATGTGGAGGAATTTTTTAGGCTGAGGGTGTTGAATGATTGGTCAAGTCTTTGGGAGGAGGTTGATCGGTTCGTGATCGGTCAGGGGGAGACGGCAGGAGAGGGGGGTTGAGAGAGACAATGGTTAAGACAATGGGGGCATAATGTTTCGGTGTTTGGTTGTTTGGGGTGGGGGTGGGGTGTTGGAGGTATTTGATTTACCCACGGGGTGTGGTGGGTGCGTGGAACGTTCTGCCAGGGCTGGTGTCAGAGGCAGACTCACTCGGGAAGTTTAGAGTAACTCCCAGACAGACACGTGGAGAGTTGAAGTCGGAGGAAATGGTTGGATTGATCTGGGAGCGGGTTAAACGGGCGAGCAGGGCACCGTGGACCGAAGGGCCTGCGCCGTGCCCTGTTCTGGTGCACCTGTGGCATTGCAGCTAGCAGAGGGACCGCGCGTCCGACTATGACACCGCCCCCTCTTCCCAGGAGACGTTTCCCAAGGGGTTGGGCGCCCACCCACCCCCCCCCCCCCCCCCCGAGCGCAGAGCCGGATTCTGGCCCACCTGAAGCGGAGAACCCGCAGCTTCGATCCCAGCAGGTGCGTGTGCAGATATCCACCGATCACTTTCAGCGGACCCACCGTCTGGTTCGGACTCTGGTGGGGGGTGGGATACATGGAAAAGGGCTTGGCGCCTTATCGCTGGGTCTCAGGGTCACCCTCCCCCCGTCACCGACACTTGCCCCCCACCACATACCAAGCAAATCCTCCCCAACAGCCTACAGACACTCTGCCCCCTCACCCTCTCTCTCCCCACCCACCAAATCCTCCCCCACAGCTCAGACAATCTCCCCCGTCACGCTCTCTCCCCACCCACCAAATCCTCCCCCACGGCTCACAGACAATCTCCCCCGTCACGCTCTCTCCCCACCCACCAAATCCTCCCCCACGGCTCACAGACAATCTCCCCCGTCACGCTCTCTCCCCACCCACCAAATCCTCCCCCACGGCTCACAGACAATCTCCCCCGTCACGCTCTCTCCCCACCCACCAAATCCTCCCCCACGGCTCACAGACAATCTCCCCCGTCACGCTCTCTCCCCACCCACCAAATCCTCCCCCACGGCTCACAGACAATCTCCCCCGTCACGCTCTCTCCCCACCCACCAAATCCTCCCCCACGGCTCACAGACAATCTCCCCCGTCACGCTCTCTCCCCACCCACCAAATCCTCCCCCACGGCTCACAGACAATCTCCCCCATCACGCTCTCTCCCCACCCACCAAATCCTCCCCCACGGCTCACAGACAATCTCCCCCGTCACGCTCTCTCCCCACCCACCAAATCCTCCCCCACGGCTCACAGACAATCTCCCCCGTCACGCTCTCTCCCCACCCACCAAATCCTCCCCCACGGCTCACAGACAATCTCCCCCGTCACGCTCTCTCCCCACCCACCAAATCCTCCCCCACGGCTCACAGACAATCTCCCCCGTCACGCTCTCTCCCCACCCACCAAATCCTCCCCCACGGCTCACAGACAATCTCCCCCGTCACGCTCTCTCCCCACCCACCAAATCCTCCCCCACGGCTCACAGACAATCTCCCCCGTCACGCTCTCTCCCCACCCACCAAATCCTCCCCCACGGCTCACAGACAATCTCCCCCATCACGCTCTCTCCCCACCCACCAAATCCTCCCCCACGGCTCACAGACAATCTCCCCCGTCACGCTCTCTCCCCACCCACCAAATCCTCCCCCACGGCTCACAGACAATCTCCCCCATCACGCTCTCTCCCCACCCACCAAATCCTCCCCCACGGCTCACAGACAATCTCCCCCGTCACGCTCTCTCCCCACCCACCAAATCCTCCCCCACGGCTCACAGACAATCTCCCCCGTCACGCTCTCTCCCCACCCACCAAATCCTCCCCCACGGCTCACAGACAATCTCCCCCGTCACGCTCTCTCCCCACCCACCAAATCCTCCCCCACGGCTCACAGACAATCTCCCCCGTCACGCTCTCTCCCCACCCACCAAATCCTCCCCCACGGCTCACAGACAATCTCCCCCGTCACGCTCTCTCCCCACCCACCAAATCCTCCCCCACGGCTCACAGACAATCTCCCCCGTCACGCTCTCTCCCCACCCACCAAATCCTCCCCCACGGCTCACAGACAATCTCCCCCGTCACGCTCTCTCCCCACCCACCAAATCCTCCCCCACGGCTCACAGACAATCTCCCCCGTCACGCTCTCTCCCCACCCACCAAATCCTCCCCCACGGCTCACAGACACTGTCCACCCCCACCCACCAAATCCCCTCCCATAACCCACAGGTGTGGTTAAGAAGGCGTACGGTGAATTGGCCTTCATCAATCGTGGGATTGAGTTTAGGAGCCGAGAGGTAATGTTGCAGCTCTATCGGACCCTGGTCAGACCCCACTTGGAGTACTGTGCTCAGTTCCGGTCGCCTCACTACAGGAAGGACGTGGAAACCATAGAAAGGGTGCAGAGGAGATTGACAAGGATGTTGCCCGGATTGGGGAGCATGCCTTATGAGAATAGGTTGAGTGAACTCGGCCTTTTCTCCTCGGAGTGACGGAGGATGAGAGGTGACCCGATAGAGGTGTACAAGACGATGAGAGGCATTGATCGTGTGGATAGTCAGAGGCTTTTCCCCGGGGCTGAAACGGTTGCCACAAGAGGACACGGGTTTGAGGTGCTGGGGAGTAGGTACAGAGGAGATGTCAGGGGTGAGTTTTTCACCCAGAGAGTGGTGAGTGTGTGGAACGGGCTGTCGGCAACGGTGGTGGAGGGGGAAACGATAGGGTCTGTTAAGATACTCTTGGATTGGTACATGGAGCTTAGAAAATTAGAGAGTAATACTAATAATTTCTATGGTAGGGACATGTTCAGCACAGCTTTGTGGGCCGAAGGGCCTGTATTGTGCTGTTGGCTTTCTATGTTTCTGTATGACACTCCCCCATCACCCTCTCTTCCCCCCCCCCACCCACTGAAACCCCTCCCACAGCCGAGCTCTCCCCCGCAGCACCTTACCTGGGTCAAGGGCCCCGTGTCACAGTATCCGTAGGTCCTGTATGCCTGGACGGGGGCAGGGATGAGGAGGGTGTGGAAGAGGGCAATCCCGGTCCAGAGGATTCCAGCGTCGTACCTCCGGAGTTCCGGGGTCAGGTGCAGCCTGAACCCGGAGTAGTCCATCACGCCTGCGGAACGAGGAGGCGGTGACGGGCGGCCTGGCCGAGGGCCGGCGGGGGGGGGGGAGAGGCGCGGAGGGGTGGGCCAGTAACCCCGCGGGGGGAGCGGAGGGTGGCGGAGTCGCCGAGGGCTATGGAAGGACGGGAAGCGGAGCCGGGCGGAGAGCTGGCAGATACAGTTTAACGCGGACAAGTGCCGGACGGTCAAATGTGAGGGCAGAGTTCAGAGACAACGGCCGGATTCTCAGCAGTGAGGGGGATCGGAGTGATCTCGGGGCTCAAGTCCACAGATCCCTCAAAGAGAGGGTGCAGAGGAGATTCACCAGGACGCTGCCTGGATTAGAGAGGATGCAGAGGAGATTCACCGGGACGCTGCCTGGATTAGAGAGGATGCAGAGGAGATTCACCAGGACACTGCCTGGATTAGAGAGGGTGCAGTGGAGATTCACCAGGACTCTGCCTGGATTAGAGAGGGTGCAGAGGAGTTTTACCGGGACGCTGCCTGGGTTAGAGAGGGTGCAGTGGAGATTCACCAGGACACTGCCTGGATTAGAGAGGGTGCAGAGGAGATTCACCGGGACGCTGCCTGGATTAGAGAGGGTGCAGAGGAGATTCACCAGTACGCTGCCTGGATTAGAGAGGGTGCAGAGGAGATTCACCAGGACGCTGCCTGGATTAGAGAGGGTGCAGAGGAGATTCACCAGGACGCTGCCTGGATTAGAGAGGGTGCAGAGGAGATTCACCAGGACGCTGCCTGGATTAGAGAGGGTGCAGAGGAGATTCACCAGGATGCTGCCTGGATTAGAGAGGGTGCAGAGGAGATTCACCGGGACACTGACTCGATTAGAGAGGGTGCAGAGGAGATTCACCAGGACACTGCCTGGATTAGAGAGGGTGCAGAGGAGATTCACCAGGACGCTGCCTGGATTAGAGAGGGTGCAGAGGAGATTCACCAGGATGCTGCCTGGATTAGAGAGGGTGCAGAGGAGATTCACCGGGATGCTGCCTGGATTAGAGAGGGTGCAGAGGAGATTCACCGGGATGCTGACTGGATTAGAGAGGGTGCAGAGGAGATTCACCAGGATGCTGCCTGGATTAGAGAGGGTGCAGAGGAGATTCACCAGGACGCTGCCTGGATTAGAGAGGGTGCAGAGGAGATTCACCAGGACGCTGCCTGGATTAGAGAGGGTGCAGAGGAGATTCACCAGGACGCTGCCTGGATTAGAGAGGGTGCAGAGGAGATTCACCAGGACGCTGCCTGGATTAGAGAGGGTGCAGAGGAGATTCACCAGGACGCTGCCTGGATTAGAAAGGGTGCAGAGGAGATTCACCAGGACGCTGCCCGGATTAGAGAGGGTGCAGAGGAGATTCACCAGGACGCTGCCTGGACTAGAGAGGGTGCAGAGGAGATTCACCAGGACGCTGCCTGGGTTAGAGAGGGTGCAGAGGAGATGCACAGGGACGCTGCCTGGATCAGAGAGGGTGCAGAGGAGTTTCACCGGGACGCTGCCTGGATTAGAGAGGGTGCAGAGGAGATTCACCGGGATGCTGCCTGGATCAGAGAGGGTGCAGAGGAGATTCACCAGAACGCTGCCTGGATTAGAGAGGGTGCAGAGGAGATTCACCGGGACGCTGCCTGGATTAGAGAGGGTGCAGAGGAGATTCACCAGGACGCTGCCTGGATTAGAGAGGGTGCAGAGGAGATACACCGGGACGCTGCCTGGATTGGAGAGGGTGCAGAGGAGATTCACCGGGACGCTGCCTGGATTAGAGACGGTGCAGAGGACATTCACCAGGACGCTGCCTGGATTAGAGAGGGTGCAGAGGAGATTCACCGGGATGCTGCCTGGAATAGAGAGGGTGCAGAGGAGATTCACCAGCACGCTGCCTGGATTAGAGAGGGTGCAGAGGAGATTCACCAGGAAACTGACTGGATTAGAGAGAGTGCAGAGGAGATTCACCGGGATGCTGTCTGGATTAGAGAGGGTGGAGATTCACCAGGACACTGCCTGGTTTAGAGACGGTGAAGAGGACATTCACCAGGATGCTGCCTGGATTAGAGAGGGTGCAGAGGAGATTCACCGGGACGCTGCCTGGATTAGAGAGGGTGCAGAGGAGATTCACAGGGACGCTGCCTGGATCAGAGAGGGTGCAGAGGAGATTCACCGGGACGCTGCCTGGATTAGAGAGGGTGCAGAGGAGATTCACCGGGATGCTGCCTGGATTAGAGAGGGTGCAGAGGAGATTCACCAGAACGCTGCCTGGATTAGAGAGGGTGCAGAAGAGATTCACCAGGATGCTGCCTGGATTAGAGAGGGTGCAGAGGAGATTCACCGGGACGCTGCCTGGATTGGAGAGGGTGCAGAGGACATTCACCGGGACGCTGTCTGGATTAGAGAGGGTGCAGAGGAGATTCACCGGGTTGCTGTCTGGATTAGAGAGGGAGCAGAGGAGATTCACCAGGACGCTGTCTGGATTAGAGAGTGTGCAGAGGAGATTCACCAGGACGCTGCCCGGATTAGAGAGGCTGCAGAGGAGATTCACCAGGACGCTGCCTGGATAAGAGAGGGTGCAGAGGAGATTCACCAGGACGCTGCCTGGATAAGAGAGGGTGCAGAGGAGATTCACCGGGATGCTGCCTGGATTAGAGAGGGTGCAGAGGAGATTCACCGGGATGCTGCCTGGATCAGAGAGGGTGCAGAGGAGATTCACCAGAACGCTGCCTGGATTAGAGAGGGTGCAGAGGGGGTTCACCGGGACGCTGCCTGGATTAGAGAGGGTGCAGAGGAGATTCACCAGGACGCTGCCTGGATTAGAGAGGGTGCAGAGGAGATACACCGGGACGCTGCCTGGATTGGAGAGGGTGCAGAGGAGATTCACCGGGACGCTGCCTGGATTAGAGACGGTGCAGAGGAGATTCACCGGGATGCTGCCTGGATTAGAGAGGGTGCAGAGGAGATTCACCAGGATGCTGCCTGGATTAGAGAGGGTGCAGAGGAGATTCACCAGGACGCTGCCTGGATTAGAGAGAGTGCAGAGGAGATTCACCGGGACGCTGCCTGGATTAGAGAGGGTGCAGAGGAGATTCACCGGGACGCTGCCTGGATTAGAGAGGGTGCAGAGGAGATTCACCAGGACGCTGCCTGGATTAGAGAGGGTGCAGAGGAGATACACCGGGACGCTGCCTGGATTGGAGAGGGTGCAGAGGAGATTCACCGGGACGCTGCCTGGATTACAGACGGTGCAGAGGACATTCACCAGGACGCTGCCTGGATTAGAGAGGGTGCAGAGGAGATTCACCGGGATGCTGCCTGGAATAGAGAGGATGCAGAGGAGATTCACCAGGATGCTGCCTGGATTAGAGAGGGTGCAGAGGAGATTCACCAGGACGCTGCCTGGATTAGAGAGAGTGCAGCGGAGATTCACCAGGACGCTGCCTGGATTAGAGAGGGTGCAGAGGAGATTCACCAGCACGCTGCCTGGATTAGAGAGGGTGCAGAGGAGATTCACCAGGACACTGACTGGATTAGAGAGAGTGCAGAGGAGATTCACCGGGATGCTGTCTGGATTAGAGAGGGTGGAGATTCACCAGGACACTGCCTGGTTTAGAGACGGTGAAGAGGACATTCACCAGGATGCTGCCTGGATTAGAGAGGGTGCAGAGGAGATTCACCGGGACGCTGCCTGGATTAGAGAGGGTGCAGAGGAGATTCACAGGGACGCTGCCTGGATCAGAGAGGGTGCAGAGGAGATTCACCGGGACGCTGCCTGGATTAGAGAGGGTGCAGAGGAGATTCACCGGGATGCTGCCTGGATTAGAGAGGGTGCAGAGGAGATTCACCAGAACGCTGCCTGGATTAGAGAGGGTGCAGAAGAGATTCACCAGGATGCTGCCTGGATTAGAGAGGGTGCAGAGGAGATTCACCGGGACGTTGCCTGGATTGGAGAGGGTGCAGAGGACATTCACCGGGACGCTGTCTGGATTAGAGAGGGTGCAGAGGAGATTCACCGGGTTGCTGTCTGGATTAGAGAGGGAGCAGAGGAGATTCACCAGGACGCTGTCTGGATTAGAGAGTGTGCAGAGGAGATTCACCAGGACGCTGCCCGGATTAGAGAGGGTGCAGAGGAGATTCACCAGGACGCTGCCTGGATAAGAGAGGGTGCAGAGGAGATTCACCAGGACGCTGCCTGGATAAGAGAGGGTGCAGAGGAGATTCACCGGGATGCTGCCTGGATTAGAGAGGGTGCAGAGGAGATTCACCGGGATGCTGCCTGGATCAGAGAGGGTGCAGAGGAGATTCACCAGAACGCTGCCTGGATTAGAGAGGGTGCAGAGGGGGTTCACCGGGACGCTGCCTGGATTAGAGAGGGTGCAGAGGAGATTCACCAGGACGCTGCCTGGATTAGAGAGGGTGCAGAGGAGATACGCCGGGACGCTGCCTGGATTGGAGAGGGTGCAGAGGAGATTCACCGGGACGCTGCCTGGATTAGAAACGGTGCAGAGGAGATTCACCGGGATGCTGCCTGGATTAGAGAGGGTGCAGAGGAGATTCACCAGGATGCTGCCTGGATTAGAGAGGGTGCAGAGGAGATTCACCAGGACGCTGCCTGGATTAGAGAGAGTGCAGAGGAGATTCACCAGGACGCTGCCTGGATTAGAGAGGGTGCAGAGGAGATTCACCAGCACGCTGCCTGGATTAGAGAGGGTGCAGAGGAGATTCACCAGGACACTGACTGGATTAGAGAGGGTGCAGAGGAGATTCACAGGGATGCTACCTGGATCAGAGAGGGTGCAGAGGAGATTCACCGGGACGCTGCCTGGATTAGAGAGGGTGCAGAGGAGATTCACCGGGATGCTGCCTGGATTAGAGAGGGTGCAGAGGAGATTCACCAGAACGCTGCCTGGATTAGAGAGGGTGCAGAAGAGATTCACCAGGATGCTGCCTGGATTAGAGAGGGTGCAGAGGAGATTCACCGGGACGCTGCCTGGATTGGAGAGGGTGCAGAGGACATTCACCGGGACGCTGTCTGGATTAGAGAGGGTGGAGATTCACCAGGACACTGCCTGGTTTAGACACGGTGAAGAGGACATTCACCAGGATGCTGCCTGGATTAGAGAGGGTGCAGAGGAGATTCACCGGGATGCTGTCTGGATTAGAGAGGGTGCAGAGGAGATTCACCAGGACGCTGTCTGGATTAGAGAGGGTGCAGAGGAGATTCACCAGGACGCTGCCCGGATTAGAGAGGGTGCAGAGGAGATTCACCAGGACGCTGCCTGGATTAGAGAGGGTGCAGAGGAGATTCACCAGGACGCTGCCTGGATTAGAGAGGGTGCAGAGGAGATTCACCGGGACGCTGCCTGGATTAGAGAGGGTGCAGAGGAGATTCACCGGGAAGCTGCCTGGATTAGAGAGTGTGCAGAGGAGATTCACCAGGACGCTGCCTGCATTAGAGAGGGTGCAGAGGAGATTCACCAGGACGCTGCCTGGATTAGAGATGTTGCAGAGGAGATTCAACAGGACGCTGCCTGGATTAGAGAGGGTGCAGAGGAGATTCACCAGGACGCTGCCCGGATTAGAGAGGGTGCAGAGGAGATTCACCAGGACGCTGCCCGGATTTGAGAGGGTGCAGAGGAGATTCACCGGGACGCTGCCCGGATTAGAGAGGGTGCAGAGGAGATTCACCAGGACGCTGCCCGGATTAGAGAGGGTGCAGAGGAGATTCACCGGGACGCTGCCTGGATTAGAGAGGGTGCAGAGGAGATTCACCGGGATGCTGCCTGGATTAGAGAGGGTGCAGAGGAGATTCATCAGGACGCTGCCTGGATTAGAGAGGGTGCAGAGGAGATTTACCGGGATGCTGCCTGGATTAGAGAGGGTGGAGATTCACCAGGACACTGCCTGGTTTAGACACGGTGAAGAGGACATTCACCAGGATGCTGCCTGGATTAGAGAGGGTGCAGAGGAGATTCACCGGGATGCTGTCTGGATTAGAGAGGGTGCAGAGGAGATTCACCAGGAAGCTGTCTGGATTAGAGAGGGTGCAGAGGAGATTCACCAGGACGCTGCCCGGATTAGAGAGGGTGCAGAGGAGATTCACCAGGACGCTGCCTGGATAAGAGAGGGTGCAGAGGAGATTCACCGGGGCACTGCCTGGATTAGAGAGGGTGCAGAGGAGATTCACCGGGACACTGTCTGGATTAGAGAGGGTGCAGAGGAGATTCACCGGGACACTGTCTGGATTAGAGAGGGTGCAGAGGAGATTCACCGGACGCTGCCTGGATTAGAGAGGGTGCAGAGGAGATTCACCGGGACGCTGCCTGGATTAGAGAGGGTGCAGAGGAGATTCACCGGGAAGCTGCCTGGATTAGAGAGTGTGCAGAGGAGATTCACCAGGACGCTGCCTGGATTAGAGAGGGTGCAGAGGAGATTCACCAGGACGCTGCCTGGATTTGAGATGTTGCAGAGGAGATTCAACAGGACGCTGGCTGGATTAGAGAGGGTGCAGAGGAGATTCACCAGGACGCTGCCCGGATTAGAGAGGGTGCAGAGGAGATTCACCAGGACGCTGCCCGGATTTGAGAGGGTGCAGAGGAGATTCACCGGGACGCTGCCCGGATTAGAGAGGGTGCAGAGGAGATTCACCAGGACGCTGCCCGGATTAGAGAGGGTGCAGAGGAGATTCACCGGGACGCTGCCTGGATTAGAGAGGGTGCAGAGGAGATTCACCGGGACGCTGCCTGGATTAGAGAGGGTGCAGAGGAGATTCATCAGGACGCTGCCTGGATTAGAGAGGGTGCAGAGGAGATTTACCGGGATGCTGCCTGGATTAGAGAGGGTGCAGAGGAGATTCACCGGTACGCTGCCTGGATTAGAGAGGGTGCAGAGGAGATTCATCAGGACGCTGGCTGGATATAGAGAGGGTGCAGAGGAGATTCACCGGGACGCTGCCTGGATTAGAGAGGCTGCAAAGGAGATTCACCGGGACGCTGCCTGGATTAGAGAGGGTGCAGAGGAGATTCACCAGGATGCTGCCTGGATTAGAGAGGGTGCAGAGGAGATTCACCGGGACGCTGCCTGGATTCGAGAGGGTGCAGAGGAGATTCACCGGGACGCTGCCTGGATTAGAGAGGCTGCACAGGAGATTCACCGGGATGCTGCCTGGATTAGAGAGGGTGCAGGGGAGCTTCACCAGGATGTTGCCTGGATTTGAGAGGGTGCAGAGGAGATTCACCGGGACGCTGCCTGAATTAGAGAGGGTGCAGAGGAGATTCACCAGGACGCTGCCTGTATTAGAGAGGTTGCAGAGGAGATTCAGCAGGACGCTGCCTGAATTAGAGAGGGTGCAGAGGAGATTCACCAGGACACTGTCTGGATTAGAGAGGGTGCAGAGGAGATTCACCGGACGCTGCCTGGATTAGAGAGGGTGCAGAGGAGATTCACCGGGACGCTGCCTGGATTAGAGAGGGTGCAGAGGAGATTCACCAGGACGCTGCCTGGATTAGAGAGGTTGCAGAGGAGATTCACCGGGACGCTGCCTGGATTAGAGAGAGTGCGGAGGAGATTCACCGGGACGCTGCCTGGATTAGAGAGGGTGCAGAGGAGATTCACCGTGACGCTGCCTGGATTAGAGAGGGTGCAGAGGAGATTCACCAGGACGCTGCCTGGATTAGAGAGGGTGCAGAGGAGATTCACCAGGACGCTGCCTGGATTAGAGAGGGTGCAGAGGAGATTCACCAGGACGCTGCCTGGATTAGAAAGGGTGCAGAGGAGATTCACCGGGACGCTGCCTGGATTAGAGAGGGTGCAGAGGAGATTCACCAGGACGCTGCCTGGATTAGAGAGGGTGCAGAGGAGATTCACCAGGACACTGCCTGGATTAGAGAGGGTGCAGAGGAGATTTTCCAGGACGCTGCCTGGATTAGAGAGGGTGCAGAGGAGATTCACCGGGACGCTGCCTGGATTAGAGAGGGTGCAGAGGAGATTCAGCAGGATGCTGCCTGGATTAGAGAGGGTACAGAGGAGATTCACCAGGATGCTGTCTGGATTAGAGAGGGTGCAGAGGAGATTCACCGGGACACTGCCTGGATTAGAGAGGGTGCAGAGGAGATTCACCAGGACGCTGTCTGGATTAGAGAGGGTGCAGAGGAGATTCACCAGGACGCTGCCTGGATTAGAGAGGGTGCAGAGCAGATTCACCAGGACGTTGCCTGGATTAGAGAGGTTGCAGAGGAGATTCACCGGGACGCTTCCTGGATTAGAGAGGGTGCAGAGGAGATTCACCGGGACGCTGCCTGGATTAGAGAGGGTGCAGAGGAGATTCACCCTGACGCTGCCTGGATTAGAGAGCGTGAAGAGGAGATTCACGGGGATGCTGACAGATTAGAGAGGGTGCAGAGGAGTTTCACCAGGACGCTGCCTGGATTAGAGAGCGTGAAGAGGAGATTCACGGGGATGCTGACAGATTAGAGAGGGTGCTTTATGAGGAGAGGTTGAGTGAGCTTTTCTCTTTGGAGGGAAGGAAGGTGAGACGAGACTAGACCGAGGTGTATAAGACGATAAGGGTCACAGATCGAGCGGACGGCCAAGGACTTGTTCCCAGGATGGAACTGGGCAACGCTAAGGTGGAAAATTTCTCGGTGGTCGGAGGTACGTTCAGTGGGGAATGTTGGAGGTATTTGTTTTACCCACGGGGAGTGGTGGGTGCGTGGAACGTCCTGCCCGGGCTGGTGTCAGAGGCAGACACACTCGGGACGTTTGAGAAATTCCCAGACTGATCTCGGAGCAGTTTAAAGGGCTAGCCGGACAACATGGGGGGGAGCCGGTGACAGGGAAGAGTGTCCGGGGGGTACGGTGGGTGTTGGGTGTGTGGAGAGTTGGTGACGGAGGAGGGTGCATCTGGGGGTGAGGGGAAGATGTTGGGTGGGAAGGCTCTGGTGTGAAGCCCACCACCCTCCCGGCTCCCCCCTACCTGTCCTGTTGCCTCGGTTGTCGTAGTGGACCTGCAGGACATAGAAATTGGGATCGCCCTTCGCCCCCAGTGAGAATCCCGCCTCATCTGGGTAAATCAGAGACTGTTGACGGGGAGAGGTGGGGGGGAGTGGAGGAGATTTATCAGTCCTGTTTGTAGTCTGTACCCCCAACCCCTCCTACCCCTCCATCTACCCACCCTCCCTTGGAGGATACGGGGCTGGGTAGCCCCAGGAAACTGCTAGGCCCGAAACCTTGGGCTGTTTCTTTCTTGTCCCGGGCATTCTCCAGGCAATGTGGTGGGTGAGGGGTGGGGTGGGGTGGGTTTGGCACTAGGCCCGGGTTGAAGCCTGACCACTTTCCTGCTCCCTTGCCGGGCAAATGACGGCAGGGAGGGATGTCCCGTGCCCCAGGTGCGGGTGCGAGTTTCCCAGTCTGAGGGGCAAACATTAGGCCCGAGCTGCAGCCTGGGACTCTCCAGCCCCGAATTCACCAAGCCCTATGGTGCCGGGGGCTGATTGGCAGCACAATGGCGGAAATGCAGCTTGGGACTTTCCTGCCTCAGTTTCTCCCTTTAACCAGGGCTGGTTGTCGGTACTAGGCCCGGGCTGAGCCCTGGGACTTTCCTGACTTGTTTCTCCCTTTAACCAGGGCTGGTTGTCGGCACTAGGCCCGGGCTGAGCCCTGGGACTTTCCTGACTTGTTTCTCCCTTTAACCAGGGCTGGTTGTTGGCACTAGGCCTGGGCTGAGCCCTGGGACTTTCCTGACTTGTTTCTCCCTTTAACCAGGGCTGATTGTCGGCACTAGGCCCGGGCTGAGCACTGGGACTTTCCTGACTTGGTTTCTCCCATTATCCAGGGCTGGTGGTCGGCACTAGGCCCAGGCTGAAGCCTGGTACTTTCCTGCCCCGGTTCCCTGGACCTTAATCAGTACCAAGCCCATTCTGTTGCCCAGGGCTCTCTTGGGCCTGGTTGGCGGGGCGGACGTACCTGCCCAGGTTTGGTGCCGATGCCCCAGACGGCGATCACCTGGACGCAGCCGGTGAAGAGGGCGGTGGAGTTGCCGTTGAGGAAGCAGTCGGTGGTGGGACTGAGTCTGGACTGGTCGTAGGAGGACGGGCAGCTGTAAAGGATCATCTGGTACAGGAGCGAGGGGACGCTGGTCTTGATCACAGGCTCCACCTGTGACCGGAGGGGCAGAGGGGTGGGAGGGAGGCGGAGAGGGGGAGTGAGAGGGGGCAGAGAGAGAAGTGGATGGGAGAGTGGGGCAGGAGGGGTTGGAGGGGGAGAGTGGAGGGGTGTGTGTCGGATGTGGGGGGAGAGATGAGGAGAGGGTGTAGGTGTAGGGGGAGGGAGGATGGGGAAAGGAGTAGGGTTAGGGGAAGAGGGGAAGGGGGAGAGTGGAGGGTGGGAGTAGATAGAAGGAGGGGGACAGTGGGGCAGAGGGAAGGGGAGAGAACGTAGGGAGGAGGGAGGGGGAGGAGAGGAGGAGAGGTGGGGAAGAGAAGGGGGGAGGGAGGGCGGAGAGGTGATGGGGAGGGAGGGGTCAGAGGGGAGGGGAGGGAGAAGGGGAGACGTGAGGGAGAGGGAGGGAGGAGAGGCGAGGGAGAGGGAAGGCAGAGAGGTGAGTGGAAGAGAGAGGGGAGAGAAAAAGGAGTGGTGAGGGCAGCGTTTGAGAGTTGATGGTGGATCAGAATGAGATAGAGGCAGGTAGTGAAAGGGGAGGGTAGGCAGGAGGGAGGAGTGGAGAGGAGAAGGAGGGCGTGAGGGGGAGCGGAAGGAGAGCATTGGGGGTGGAGAGGGGTGAGGGGAGGTAGAGGGATGAGGGGGAGGGGAATGGAGGACAAAAAGACGAAGGAAATTAGTTCCACATGCCACGAGCTGATTGAGACCTCCCAAGCTGCGCGAGGTGGTGGGGAGGCAGCCCGCAAGTGCGGACAACCCCTCCTGTCCTGGGGAGCGTCTGGGACTGAGGGGACGCAAGGCAGAGGGGCTAGCAGAAGGGACGGCGGACGGAGGGAGGGAAGAGGTGAAGCGGGAGGTAGGGGAGAGAGGCAGAGTGATGCCCCCCCCCAGCGCAACTGCTCAGCACCATAACTGCTGGTACAGTACAAACAAAGGAGCGTTCACCAGGACCACAGTGCTACCTGAAACAACACAAAACTACACCAGACTACCTGAAACAACACAAAACTACACCGGACTACCTGAAACAACACAAAACTACACCACACTACCTGAAACAACACAAAACTACACCAGACTACCTGAAACAACACAAAACTACACCACACTACCTGAAACAACACAAAACTACACCAGACTACCTGAAACAACACAAAACTACACCAGACTACCTGAAACAACACAAAACTACACCAGACTACCTGAAACAACACAAAACTACACCGGACTACCTGAAACAACACAAAACTACACCGGACTACCTGAAACAACACAAAACTACACTAGACTACCTGAAACAACACAAAACTACACCACACTACCTGAAACAACACAAAACTACACCAGACTACCTGAAACAACACAAAACTACACCAGACTACCTGAAACAACACAAAACTACACCGGACTACCTGAAACAACACAAAACTACACCGGACTACCTGAAACAACACAAAACTACACCGGACTACCTGAAACAACACAAAACTACACCAGACTACCTGAAACAACACAAAACTACACTAGACTATCGGAAAAAACACAAAACTACACTAGACTACCTGAAACAACACAAAACTACACCAGACGACCTGAAACAACACAAAACTACACCAGACTACCTGAAACGACACAAAACTACACTAGATTACAGGAAACGACACAAAACTACACTGGATTACCTGAAACAACACAAAACTACACCAGACTACCTGAAATGACACAAAACTACACTAGACTACCTGAAACAACACAAAAGGACATTAGACAACCTGAAACAACACTAAACTACAGAAGACTACCTGAAACAACACTAAACTACACTGGATTACCTGAAACAACACAAAACTACACCAGACTACCTGAAAAGACACAAAACTACACTAGACTACCTGAAACAACACAAAACTACAGAAGACAACCTGAAACAACACAAAACTACACCAGACTACCTGAAACAACACTAAACTACACTGGATTACCTGAAACAACACAAAACTACACCAGACTACCTGAAAAGATACAAAACTACACTAGACTACCTGAAACAACACAAAACGACATTAGACTACCTGAAACAACACTAAACTACACTGGATTACCTGAAACAACACAAAACTACACCAGACTACCTGAAAAGACACAAAACTACACTAGACTACCTGAAATGACACAAAACTACACTAGACTACCTGAAACAACACAAAACGACATTAGACTACCTGAAACAACACTAAACTACACTGGATTACCTGAAACAACACAAAACTACACCAGACTACCTGAAAAGACACAAAACTACACTAGACTACCTGAAATGACACAAAACTACACTAGACTACCTGAAACAACACAAAACTACACCACACTACCTGAAACAACACAAAACTACACCAGACTACCTGAAACAACACAAAACTACACCAGACTACCTGAAACAACACAAAACTACACCAGACTACCTGAAACAACACAAAACTACACCAGACTACCTGAAACAACACAAAACTACACCGGACTACCTGAAACAACACAAAACTACACCGGACTACCTGAAACAACACAAAACTACACCGGACTACCTGAAACAACACAAAACTACACCGGACTACCTGAAACAACACAAAACTACACCAGACTACCTGAAACAACACAAAACTACACTAGACTATCGGAAAAAACACAAAACTACACTAGACTACCTGAAACAACACAAAACTACACCAGACGACCTGAAACAACACAAAACTACACCAGACTACCTGAAACGACACAAAACTACACTAGATTACAGGAAACGACACAAAACTACACTGGATTACCTGAAACAACACAAAACTACACCAGACTACCTGAAATGACACAAAACTACACTAGACTACCTGAAACAACACAAAAGGACATTAGACAACCTGAAACAACACTAAACTACACTGGATTACCTGAAACAACACAAAACTACACCAGACGACCTGAAAAGACACAAAACTACACTAGACTACCTGAAACAACACAAAACTACAGAAGACTACCTGAAACAACACTAAACTACACTGGATTACCTGAAACAACACAAAACTACACCAGACTACCTGAAAAGACACAAAACTACACTAGACTACCTGAAACAACACAAAACTACAGAAGACAACCTGAAACAACACAAAACTACACCAGACTACCTGAAACAACACTAAACTACACTGGATTACCTGAAACAACACAAAACTACACCAGACTACCTGAAAAGATACAAAACTACACTAGACTACCTGAAACAACACAAAACGACATTAGACTACCTGAAACAACACTAAACTACACTGGATTACCTGAAACAACACAAAACTACACCAGACTACCTGAAAAGACACAAAACTACACTAGACTACCTGAAATGACACAAAACTACACTAGACTACCTGAAACAACACAAAACGACATTAGACTACCTGAAACAACACTAAACTACACTGGATTACCTGAAACAACACAAAACTACACCAGACTACCTGAAAAGACACAAAACTACACTAGACTACCTGAAATGACACAAAACTACACTAGACTACCTGAAACAACACAAAACGACATTAGACTACCTGAAACAACACTAAACTATACTGGATTACCTGAAACAACACAAAACTGCACCAGACTACCTGAAATGACACAAAACTACACTAGACTACCTGAAACAACACAAAAGGACATTAGACAACCTGAAACAACACTAAACTACACTGGATTACCTGAAACAACACAAAACTACACCAGACGACCTGAAAAGACACAAAACTACACTAGACTACCTGAAACAACACTAAACTACAGAAGACTACCTGAAACAACACAAAACGACACCAGACTACCTGAAACAACACTAAACTACAATGGATTACCTGAAACAACACAAAACTACACCAGACTACCTGAAAAGATACAAAACTACACTAGACTACCTGAAACAACACAAAACGACATTAGACTACCTGAAACAACACTAAACTACACTGGATTACCTGAAACAACACAAAACTACACCAGACTACCTGAAAAGACACAAAACTACACTAGACTACCTGAAATGACACAAAACTACACTAGACTACCTGAAACAACACAAAACGACATTAGACTACCTGAAACAACACTAAACTACACTGGATTACCTGAAACAACACAAAACTACACCAGACTACCTGAAAAGACACAAAACTACACTAGACTACCTGAAACAATACCAACCTACACTAGAACACGTAAAACAACACAAAAGTAGACTAGACAATCTGAAACAACACAAAACTACACTAGACTACCTGAAACAACACAAAACTACACTAGACTACCTGAAAGAAAACAAAACTACACTGGACGACCTGAAACAACACAAAACTACTCCAGACTACCTGAAACAACACAAAACTACACTGGACAACCTGAAACAACACAAAACTACACTAGACTACCTGAAACAACACAAAACTACACTAGACTACCTGAAAGAAAACAAAACTACACTGGACGACCTGAAACAACACAAAACTACTCCAGACTACCTGAAACGACACAAAACTACACTAGACTACCTGAAACAACACAAAAGGACATTAGACAACCTGAAACAACACTAAACTACAGAAGACTACCTGAAACAACACTAAACTACACTGGATTACCTGAAACAACACAAAACTACACCAGACTACCTGAAAAGACACAAAACTACACTAGACTACCTGAAACAACACAAAACTACAGAAGACAACCTGAAACAACACAAAACTACACCAGACTACCTGAAACAACACTAAACTACACTGGATTACCTGAAACAACACAAAACTACACCAGACTACCTGAAAAGATACAAAACTACACTAGACTACCTGAAACAACACAAAACGACATTAGACTACCTGAAACAACACTAAACTACACTGGATTACCTGAAACAACACAAAACTACACCAGACTACCTGAAAAGACACAAAACTACACTAGACTACCTGAAATGACACAAAACTACACTAGACTACCTGAAACAACACAAAACGACATTAGACTACCTGAAACAACACTAAACTACACTGGATTACCTGAAACAACACAAAACTACACCAGACTACCTGAAAAGACACAAAACTACACTAGACTACCTGAAATGACACAAAACTACACTAGACTACCTGAAACAACACAAAACTACACCACACTACCTGAAACAACACAAAACTACACCAGACTACCTGAAACAACACAAAACTACACCAGACTACCTGAAACAACACAAAACTACACCAGACTACCTGAAACAACACAAAACTACACCAGACTACCTGAAACAACACAAAACTACACCAGACTACCTGAAACAACACAAAACTACACCGGACTACCTGAAACAACACAAAACTACACCGGACTACCTGAAACAACACAAAACTACACCGGACTACCTGAAACAACACAAAACTACACCAGACTACCTGAAACAACACAAAACTACACTAGACTATCGGAAAAAACACAAAACTACACTAGACTACCTGAAACAACACAAAACTACACCAGACGACCTGAAACAACACAAAACTACACCAGACTACCTGAAACGACACAAAACTACACTAGATTACAGGAAACGACACAAAACTACACTGGATTACCTGAAACAACACAAAACTACACCAGACTACCTGAAATGACACAAAACTACACTAGACTACCTGAAACAACACAAAAGGACATTAGACAACCTGAAACAACACTAAACTACACTGGATTACCTGAAACAACACAAAACTACACCAGACGACCTGAAAAGACACAAAACTACACTAGACTACCTGAAACAACACAAAACTACAGAAGACTACCTGAAACAACACTAAACTACACTGGATTACCTGAAACAACACAAAACTACACCAGACTACCTGAAAAGACACAAAACTACACTAGACTACCTGAAACAACACAAAACTACAGAAGACAACCTGAAACAACACAAAACTACACCAGACTACCTGAAACAACACTAAACTACACTGGATTACCTGAAACAACACAAAACTACACCAGACTACCTGAAAAGATACAAAACTACACTAGACTACCTGAAACAACACAAAACGACATTAGACTACCTGAAACAACACTAAACTACACTGGATTACCTGAAACAACACAAAACTACACCAGACTACCTGAAAAGACACAAAACTACACTAGACTACCTGAAATGACACAAAACTACACTAGACTACCTGAAACAACACAAAACGACATTAGACTACCTGAAACAACACTAAACTACACTGGATTACCTGAAACAACACAAAACTACACCAGACTACCTGAAAAGACACAAAACTACACTAGACTACCTGAAATGACACAAAACTACACTAGACTACCTGAAACAACACAAAACGACATTAGACTACCTGAAACAACACTAAACTACACTGGATTACCTGAAACAACACAAAACTGCACCAGACTACCTGAAATGACACAAAACTACACTAGACTACCTGAAACAACACAAAAGGACATTAGACAACCTGAAACAACACTAAACTACACTGGATTACCTGAAACAACACAAAACTACACCAGACGACCTGAAAAGACACAAAACTACACTAGACTACCTGAAACAACACTAAACTACAGAAGACTACCTGAAACAACACAAAACGACACCAGACTACCTGAAACAACACTAAACTACAATGGATTACCTGAAACAACACAAAACTACACCAGACTACCTGAAAAGATACAAAACTACACTAGACTACCTGAAACAACACAAAACGACATTAGACTACCTGAAACAACACTAAACTACACTGGATTACCTGAAACAACACAAAACTACACCAGACTACCTGAAAAGACACAAAACTACACTAGACTACCTGAAATGACACAAAACTACACTAGACTACCTGAAACAACACAAAACGACATTAGACTACCTGAAACAACACTAAACTACACTGGATTACCTGAAACAACACAAAACTACACCAGACTACCTGAAAAGACACAAAACTACACTAGACTACCTGAAGTGACACAAAACTACACAAGACTACCTGAAACAACACAAAACTACATTAGACTACCTGAAACAACACAAAACTACATTAGACTACCTGCAGCAACACCAGACTACACTCGACTACGTGAAGCAATACAAAACTACACTGGACTATGTGAAACGACACAAAACTACACTAGATTACCTGAGTCAAAACAAAACTACACTAGACTATGTGAAACAACACAAAACTACACTAGACTACCTGAACACAAAACTACACTAGAGTAAGTTAAACACTACCAACCTACACTAGAATACGTAAAACAACACAAAAGTAGACTAGACAATCAGAAACAACACAAAACTACACTAGACTACCTGAAACAACACAAAACTACACTAGACTCCCTGAAACAACGTCGAGCTACCCTATACACTGTCCAGCAACGGAAAACTACACAAAACTACCTGAAACAACACAAATCTACACTAGAGTAAGTTAAACAATACCAACCTACACTAGAATACGTAAAACAACACAAAAGTAGACTAGACAATCTGAAACAACAGAAAACCAGTCTAGAAAATAAGAAACAATACAAAACTACACCAGATTACCTGAAACAAACAAATCTACACTAGACTACCTGAAACAAAACAAAACTACACTAGACTACCTGAAACAACACAAAACTACACTAGACTACCTGAAACAACACAAAACTACAGAAGACTACCTGAAACAACACTAAACTACACTGGATTACCTGAAACAACACAAAACTACACCAGACTACCTGAAAAGACACAAAACTACACTAGACTACCTGAAACAACACAAAACTACAGAAGACTACCTGAAACAACACAAAACTACACCAGACTACCTGAAACAACACTAAACTACACTGGATTACCTGAAACAACACAAAACTACACCAGACTATCTGAAACAACACAAAACTACACTGGACTTCCTAAAACAACACAAAACTACACTAGACTACCTGAAACAACACAAAACTACAGAAGACTACCTGAAAGAACACTAAACTACACTGGATTACCTGAAACAACACAAAACTATACCAGACTACCTGAAAAGACACAAAACTACACTAGACTACCTGAAACAACAAAAAACTACAGAAGACTACCTGAAACAACACAAAACGACATTAGACTACCTGAAACAACACTAAACTACACTGGATTACCTGAAACAACACAAAACTACACCAGACTACCTGAAACAACACAAAACTACATTAGACTACCTGAAACAACACAAAACTATATTAGACTACCTGCAGCAACACCAGACTACACTCGACTA
The DNA here is from genome assembly GCF_030144855.1 of Hypanus sabinus. Taxonomy (NCBI): domain Eukaryota; kingdom Metazoa; phylum Chordata; class Chondrichthyes; order Myliobatiformes; family Dasyatidae; genus Hypanus; species Hypanus sabinus. The sequence goes on along the minus strand of NW_026781613.1, from coordinate 167,209 downwards.
CGTGAAGCAATACAAAACTACACTGGACTATGTGAAACAACACAAAACTACACGAGACTACCTGAACACAAAACTACACTAGAGTAAGTTAAACACTACCAACCTACACTAGAATACGTAAAACAACACAAAAGTAGACTAGACAATCTGAAACAACAGAAAACCAGTCTAGAAAATAAGAAACAATACAAAACTACACCAGATTACCTGAAACAAACAAATCTACACTAGACTACCTGAAACAACACAAAACTACACTAGACTACCTGAAACAACACAAATCTACACTAGACTATCTGAAACAACAGAAAACTACACTGGACAATCTGAAACAACGCAAAACTACACTAGACTAACCGAAAAGACACAAGACTACACCAGACTACCCGAAGCGACACAAAACTACACTAGACAATCAGAAACAACACAAAACTACACTAGACTACCGGAAATAACGTCGAGCTACCCTATACACTGTCCAGCAACGGAAAACTACACAAAACCACCTGAAACAACACAAATCTACACTAGAGTAAGTTAAACAATACCAACCTACACTAGAATACGTAAAACAACACAAAAGTAGACTAGACAATCTGAAACAACAGAAAACCAGTCTAGAAAATAAGAAACAATACAAAACTACACCAGATTACCTGAAACAAACAAATCTACACTAGACTACCTGAAACAAAACAAAACTACACTAGACTACCTGAAACAACACAAAACTACACTAGACTACCTGAAACAACACAAAACTACAGAAGACTACCTGAAACAACACTAAACTACACTGGATTACCTGAAACAACACAAAACTACACCAGACTACCTGAAAAGACACAAAACTACACTAGACTACCTGAAACAACACAAAACTACAGAAGACTACCTGAAACAACACAAAACTACACTGGATTACCTGAAACAACACAAAACTACACCAGACTATCTGAAACAACACAAAACTACACTGGACTTCCTAAAACAACACAAAACTACACTAGACTACCTGAAACAACACAAAACTACAGAGGACTACCTGAAAGAACACTAAACTACACTGGATTACCTGAAACAACACAAAACTATACCAGACTACCTGAAAAGACACAAAACTACACTAGACTACCTGAAACAACACAAAACTACAGAAGACTACCTGAAACAACACAAAACGACATTAGACTACCTGAAACAACACTAAACTACACTGGATTACCTGAAACAACACAAAACTACACCAGACTATCTGAAACAACACAAAACTACACTGGACTTCCTAAAACAACACAAAACTACACTAGACTACCTGAAACAACACAAAACTACAGAAGACTACCTGAAAGAACACTAAACTACACTGGATTACCTGAATCAACACAAAACTATACCAGACTACCTGAAAAGACACAAAACTACACTAGACTACCTGAAACAACAAAAAACTACAGAAGACTACCTGAAACAACACAAAACGACATTAGACTACCTGAAACAACACTAAACTACACTGGATTACCTGAAACAACACAAAACTACACCAGACTACCTGAAACAACACAAAACTACATTAGACTACCTGAAACAACACAAAACTATATTAGACTACCTGCAGCAACACCAGACTACACTCGACTACGTGAAGCAATACAAAACTACACTGGACTATGTGAAACAACACAAAACTACACGAGACTACCTGAACACAAAACTACACTAGAGTAAGTTAAACACTACCAACCTACACTAGAATACGTAAAACAACACAAAAGTAGACTAGACAATCTGAAACAACAGAAAACCAGTCTAGAAAATAAGAAACAATACAAAACTACACCAGATTACCTGAAACAAACAAATCTACACTAGACTACCTGAAACAACACAAAACTACACTAGACTACCTGAAACAACACAAATCTACACTAGACTATCTGAAACAACAGAAAACTACACTGGACAATCTGAAACAACGCAAAACTACACTAGACTAACCGAAAAGACACAAGACTACACCAGACTACCTGAAACGACACAAAACTACACTAGACAATCTGAAACAACACAAAACTACACTAGACTACGTGAAAAGACACAAGACTACACCAGACTACCCAAAGCGACACAAAACTACACTAGACAATCAGAAACAACACAAAACTACACTAGACTACCGGAAATAACGTCGAGCTACCCTATACACTGTCCAGCAACGGAAAACTACACAAAACTACCTGAAACAACACAAATCTACACTAGAGTAAGTTAAACAATACCAACCTACACTAGAATACGTAAAACAACACAAAAGTAGACTAGACAATCTGAAACAACAGAAAACCAGTCTAGAAAATAAGAAACAATACAAAACTACACCAGATTACCTGAAACAAACAAATCTACACTAGACTACCTGAAACAAAACAAAACTACACTAGACTACCTGAAACAACACAAAACTACACTAGACTACCTGAAACAACACAAAACTACAGAAGACTACCTGAAACAACACTAAACTACACTGGATTACCTGAAACAACACAAAACTACACCAGACTACCTGAAAAGACACAAAACTACACTAGACTACCTGAAACAACACAAAACTACAGAAGACTACCTGAAACAACACAAAACTACACTGGATTACCTGAAACAACACAAAACTACACCAGACTATCTGAAACAACACAAAACTACACTGGACTTCCTAAAACAACACAAAACTACACTAGACTACCTGAAACAACACAAAACTACAGAAGACTACCTGAAAGAACACTAAACTACACTGGATTACCTGAAACAACACAAAACTATACCAGACTACCTGAAAAGACACAAAACTACACTAGACTACCTGAAACAACACAAAACTACAGAAGACTACCTGAAACAACACAATTCTACACTAGACTATCAGAAACAACACAAAACTACACTGGACTTCCTAAAACAACACAAAACTACACTAGACAATCTGAAACAACACAAAACTACACTAGACTACGTGAAAAGACACAAGACTACACCAGACTACCTGAAGCGACACAAAACTACACTAGACAATCAGAAACAACACAAAACTACACTAGACTCCCTGAAACAACGTCGAGCTACCCTATACCCTGTCCAGCAACAGAAAACTACACAAGACTACCTGAAACAACACAAATCTACACTAGACGATGTGAAACAACACAAAACTACACTAGACTATATGGGACAACACAAAACTACACTAGACAGCTGAGACAACACGAATCAGCACTAGACTACATGAGGTAAAGCAGAACTACCCAAGACAATGTCAAACAACACAAAACTACACCAGACTACCTGAAACAACATAAAACTACACTAGACTACCTGAAACAACACAAAACTACACTAGACTACGTGAAAAGACACAAGACTACACCAGACTACCTGAAGCGACACAAAACTACACTAGACAATCTGAAACAACACAAAACTACACTAGACTACCTGAAACAACACAAAACTACACAGGACTTCCTAAAACAACACAAAACTACACTAGACTACCTGAAACAACACAAAACTACAGAAGACTACCTGAAACAACACAAAACTACACTGGACTTCCTAAAACAACACAAAACTACACTAGACTACCTGAAACAACACAAAACTACAGAAGACTACCTGAAACAACACTAAACTACACTGGATTACCTGAAACAACACAAAACTACACCAGAGTACCTGAAAAGACACAAAACTACACTAGACTACCTGAAACAACACAAAACTACAGAAGACTACCTGAAACAACACAAAACTACACCAGACTACCTGAAACAACACTAAACTACACTGGATTACCTGAAACAACACAAAACTACACCAGACTACCTGAAAAGACACAAAACTACACCAGACTACCTGAAAAGATACAAAACTACACTAGACTACCTGAAATGACACAAAACTACACTAGACTACCTGAAACAACACAAAACGACATTAGACGACCTGAACCAACACTAAACTACAATGGATTACCTGAAACAACACAAAACTACACCAGACTACCTGAAAAGACACAAAACTACACTAGACTACCTGAAATGACACAAAACTACACTAGACTACCTGAAACAACACAAAACGACATTAGACTACCTGAAACAACACTAAACTACACTGGATTACCTGAAACAACACAAAACTACACCAGACTACCTGAAACAACACAAAACTACATTAGACTACCTGAAACAACACAAAACTATATTACACTACCTGCAGCAACACCAGACTACACTCGACTACGTGAAGCAATACAAAACTACACTGGACTATGTGAAACGACACAAAACTACACTAGATTACCAGAGTCAAAACAAATCTACACTAGACTATGTGAAACAACACAAAACTACACGAGACTGCCTGAACACAAAACTACACTAGAGTAAGTTAAACACTACCAACCTACACTAGAATACGTAAAACAACACAAAAGTAGACTAGACAATCTGAAACAACAGAAAACCAGTCTAGAAAATAAGAAACAATACAAAACTACACCAGATTACCTGAAACAAACAAATCTACACTAGACTACCTGAAACAACACAAAACTACACTAGACTACCTGAAACAACACAATTCTACACTAGACTATCAGAAACAACACAAAACTACACTGGACTTCCTAAAACAACACAAAACTACACTAGACAATCTGAAACAACACAAAACTACACTAGACTACGTGAAAAGACACAAGACTACACCAGACTACCTGAAGCGACACAAAACTACACTAGACAATCAGAAACAACACAAAACTACACTAGACTCCCTGAAACAACGTCGAGCTACCCTATACCCTGTCCAGCAACAGAAAACTACACAAGACTACCTGAAACAACACAAATCTACACTAGACGATGTGAAACAACACAAAACTACACTAGACTATATGGGACAACACAAAACTACACTAGACAGCTGAGACAACACGAATCAGCACTAGACTACATGAGGTAAAGCAGAACTACCCAAGACAATGTCAAACAACACAAAACTACACCAGACTACCTGAAACAACATAAAACTACACTAGACTACCTGAAACAACACAAAACTACACTAGACTACGTGAAAAGACACAAGACTACACCAGACTACCTGAAGCGACACAAAACTACACTAGACAATCTGAAACAACACAAAACTACACTAGACTACCTGAAACAACACAAAACTACACAGGACTTCCTAAAACAACACAAAACTACACTAGACTACCTGAAACAACACAAAACTACAGAAGACTACCTGAAACAACACTAAACTACACTGGATTACCAGAAACAACACAAAACTACACCAGACTACCTGAAAAGACACAAAACTACACTAGACTACCTGAAACAACACAAAACTACAGAAGACTACCTGAAACAACACAAAACTACACCAGACTACCTGAAACAACACTAAACTACACTGGATTACCTGAAACAACACAAAACTACACCAGACTACCTGAAAAGATACAAAACTACACTAGACTACCTGAAATGAAACAAAACTACACTAGACTACCTGAAACAACACAAAACGACATTAGACTACCTGAACCAACACTAAACTACAATGGATTACCTGAAACAACACAAAACTACACCAGACTACCTGAAAAGACACAAAACTACACTAGACTACCTGAAATGACACAAAACTACACTAGACTACCTGAAACAACACAAAACGACATTAGACTACCTGAAACAACACTAAACTACACTGGATTACCTGAAACAACACAAAACTACACCAGACTACCTGAAACAACACAAAACTACATTAGACTACCTGAAACAACACAAAACTATATTAGACTACCTGCAGCAACACCAGACTACACTCGACTACGTGAAGCAATACAAAACTACACTGGACTATGTGAAACGACACAAAACTACACTAGATTACCAGAGTCAAAACAAATCTACACTAGACTATGTGAAACAACACAAAACTACACGAGACTACCTGAACACAAAACTACACTAGAGTAAGTTAAACACTACCAACCTACACTAGAATACGTAAAACAACACAAAAGTAGACTAGACAATCTGAAACAACAGAAAACCAGTCTAGAAAATAAGAAACAATACAAAACTACACCAGATTACCTGAAACAAACAAATCTACACTAGACTACCTGAAACAACACAAAACTACACTAGACTACCTGAAACAACACAAATCTACACTAGACTATCTGAAACAACACAAAACTACACTGGACTTCCTAAAACAACACAAAACTACACTAGACAATCTGAAACAACGCAAAACTACACTAGACTAACCGAAAAGACACAAGACTACACCAGACTACCTGAAACAACACAAAACTACACTAGACTACCTGAAACAACACAAATCTACACTAGACTATCTGAAACAACACAAAACTACACTGGACTTCCTAAAACAACACAAAACTACACTAGACAATCTGAAACAACACAAAACTATACTAGACTACGTGAAAAGACACAAGACTACACCAGACTACCTGAAGCGACACAAAACTACACTAGACAATCAGAAACAACACAAAACTACACTAGACTCCCTGAAACAACGTCGAGCTACCCTATACCCTGTCCAGCAACAGAAAACTACACAAGACTACCTGAAACAACACAAATCTACACTAGACGATGTGAAACAACACAAAACTACACTAGACTATATGGGACAACACAAAACTACACTAGACAGCTGAGACAACACGAATCAGCACTAGACTACATGAGGTAAAGCAGAACTACCCAAGACAATGTCAAACAACACAAAACTACACCAGACTACCTGAAACAACATAAAACTACACTAGACTACCTGAAACAACACAAAACTACACTAGACTACGTGAAAAGACACAAGACTACACCAGACTACCTGAAACAACACAAAACTACACTAGACAATGTCATGAAAGACAAACCTACACATGAATAACTGGAACAGCAAAAAAACTACACTAGACTACCTGAAACAACACAAAACTATACTAGACTCCCTGAAACAACGTCGAGCTACCCTATACACTGTCCAGCAACGGAAAACTACACTACCTGAAACAACACAAAACTACACTAGACTACGTGAAAAGACACAAGACTACACCAGACTACCTGAAGCGACACAAAACTACACTAGACAATCAGAAACAACACAAAACTACACTAGACTCCCTGAAACAACACAAAACTACACTAGACTACCTGAAACAACACAAATCTACACTAGAGTAAGTTAAACAATACCAACCTACACTAGACTACGTAAAACAACACAAAAGTAGACTAGACAATCTGAAACAACAGAAAACCAGTCTAGAAAATAAGAAACAATACAAAACTACACCAGATTACCTGAAACAAACAAATCTACACTAGACTACCTGAAACAAAACAAAACTACACTAGACTACCTGAAACAAGGCAAATCTACATCAGACTACCTGAAACAACACAAAACTACACTAGACTACCTGAAACAACGCAAAACTACACTAGACTACCTGAAACAACACAAATCTACACTAGACTATCTGAAACAACACAAAACTACACTGGACTTCCTAAAACAACACAAAACTACACTAGACAATCTGAAACAACGCAAAACTACACTAGACTAACCGAAAAGACACAAGACTACACCAGACTACCTGAAACGACACAAAACTACACTAGACAATCTGAAACAACACAAAACTACACTAGACTACCTGAAACAACACAAAACTACACTAGACAATGTCATGAAAGACAAACCTACACATGAATAACTGAAACAGCAAAAAAACTACACTAGACTACCTGAAACAACACAAAACTATACTAGACTCCCTGAAAAAACGTCGAGCTACCCTATACCCTGTCCAGCAACAGAAAACTACACAAGACTACCTGAAACAACACAAATCTACACTAGACGATGTGAAACAACACAAAACTACACTAGACTATATGGGACAACACAAAACTACACTAGACAGCTGACACAACACGAATCAGCACTGGACTACATGAGGCAACGCAGAACTACCCTAGACAATGTCAAACAACACAAAACTACACCAGACTATATGGGACAACACAAAACTACACTAGACAGCTGAGACAACACGAATCAGCACTAGACTACATGAGGTAAAGCAGAACTACGCTAGACAATGTCAAACAACACAAAACTACACTAGACTACCTGAAACAACACAAAACTACACTAGACTACCTGAAGCGACACAAAACTACACTACTCCCTGAAACAACGTCGAGCTACCCTATACACTGTCCAGCAACGGAAAACTACACAAAACTACCTGAAACAACACAAAACTACACCAGACTACCTGAAACGACACAAAACTACACAAGACTACCTGAAACGACACAAAACTACACCAGACTACCTGAAACAACAGAAAACTACACTAGACTATGTCAAACAACACAAAACAACACTAGACTACCTGAAACAAAACAAATCTACACTAGACAGCTGAGACAACACGAATCAGCACTGGACTACATGAGGCAATGCAGAACTACCCTAGACAATGTCAAACAACACAAAATTACACCAGACTACCTGAAACAACACAAAGCTACACCAGACTACCTGAAACAACACAAAACTATATGAGACTACCTGAAACAACACAAAACTACACTAGACTACCTGAAACAACACAAAACTACTCTAGACTACCTGAAACAACACAAAACTACACCAGGATACCTGAAAAAACACAAAACTACCCTAGACTACCTGAAACAACACAAAACTACACTGGATTACCTGAAACAACACAAAACTACACCAGACTACCTGAAAAGACACAAATCTACACTTGACTACCTGAAATGACACAAAACTACACTAGACTACCTGAAACAACACAAAAGGACATTAGACTACCTGAAACAACACTAAACTACACTGGATTACCTGAAAAGACACAAAACTACACCAGACTACCTGAAAAGACACAAAACTACACTAGACTACCTGAAACAACACAAAACTACACTAGACTACCTGAAACAACACAAAAGGACATTAGACAACCTGAAACAACACCAAACTACACTGGATTACCTGAAACAACACAAAACTACAGCAGACTACCTGGAAAGACACAAAACTACACTAGACTACCTGAAATGACACAAAACTACACTAGACTACCTGAAACAACTCAAAATGACATTAGACTACCTGAAACAACACAAAACTACACTAGACTCCCTGAAACAACGTCGAGCTACCCTATACACTGTCCAGCAACGGAAAACTACACAAAACTACCTGAAACAACACAAATCTACTCTAGAGTAAGTTAAACAATACCAACCTATACTAGAATACGTAAAACAACACAAAAGTAGATTAGACAATCTCAAACAACAGAAAACCAGTCTAGAAAATAAGAAACAATACAAAACTACACCAGATTACCTGAAACAAACAAATCTACACTAGACTACCTGAAACAACACAAAACTACACCAGACTACCTGAAACGACACAAAACTACACAAGACAATCAGAAACAACACAAAACTACACAAGACTACCTGAAACAACACAAAACTACACTAGACAATGTCATGAAAGACAAACCTACACAAGAATAACTGAAACAGCAAAAAAACCACACTAGACTACCTGAAACAACACAAAACTGCTCTTGACTACCTGAAGTACCACAAAACTGCTCTAGACTATGTGAAACAACACAAAACTACACTAGACTATATGGGACAACACAAAACTACACTAGACAGCTGAGACAACACGAATCAGCACTAGACTACATGAGGCAACGCAGAACTTCCCTAGACAATGTCAAACAACACAAAACTACACTAGACTATGTGAAACAACACAAAACTATACTAGACTACCGGAAACAACACAAAACTACACCAGACTACCTGAAACAACACAAAACTACACTAGACTACCTGAAACAACACAAAACTACACTAGACTACCTGAAACATTACAAAACTACACTAGACAACCTGAAACAACAGAAAACTACACCAGACTACCTGAAACAACACAAAACTACACCAGACTACCTGAAACAACACAAAACTACACCAGACTACATGAAACAACACAAAACTACACCAGACTACCTGAAACAACACAAAACTACACTAGACTACCTGAAACAACACAAAACTACACTAGACAGCCTGAAACAACTCAAAACTACACGAGACTACCTGAAACAACACAAAACTACACCAGACTACCTGAAACAACACAAATCTACACTAGACTATCTGAAACAACACAAAACTACACTGGACTTCCTAAAACAACACAAAACTACACTAGACAATCTGAAACAACGCAAAACTACACTAGACTAACCGAAAAGACACAAGACTACACAAGACTACCTGAAACGACACAAAACTACACTAGACAATCTGAAACAACACAAAACTACACTAGACTACCTGAAACAACACAAAACTACACTAGACAATGTCATGAAAGACAAACCTACACATGAATAACTGAAACAGCAAAAAAACTACACTAGACTACCTGAAACAACACAAAACTATACTAGACTCCCTGAAACAACGTCGAGCTACCCTATACCCTGTCCAGCAACAGAAAACTACACAAGACTACCTGAAACAACACAAATCTACACTAGACGATGTGAAACAACACAAAACTACACTAGACTATATGGGACAACACAAAACTACACTAGACAGCTGAGACAACACGAATCAGCACTGGACTACATGAGGCAACGCAGAACTACCCTAGACAATGTCAAACAACACAAAACTACACTAGACTATGTGAAACATCACAAAACTACCTGAAACAACACAAAACTGGACTGGACTATGTGAAACAACACAAAACTACACTAGACTACCTGAAACAACTCAAAATGACATTAGACTACCTGAAACAACACTAAACTACACTGGACTGCGTGAAACAACACAAATCTACACTGGACTATGTGAAACAACACAAAACTAGACTAGATTACCTGAGTCAAAGCAAATCTACACTGGACTATGTGAAACAACACAAAACTACACTAGACTACCTGAAACAACACAAAACGACACTAGACTACCTGAAACAACACAAAACTACACTAGAGTAAGTTAAACAATACCAACCTACACTAGAATACGTAAAACAACAAAAAAATAGACTAGACAATCTGAAACAACAGAAAACCAGTCTAGAAAATAAGAAACAATACAAAACTACACCAGATTACCTGAAACAAACAAATCTACACTAGACTACCTGAAACAACACAAAACTACACTAGACAATGTCATGAAGGACAAACCTACACAAGAATAACTGAAACAGCAAAAAAACTACACTAGACTACCTGAAACAACACAAAACTACACTAGACTCCCTGAAAAAACGTCGAGCTACCCTATACACTGTCCAGGAACAGAAAACTACACAAAACTACCTGAAACAACACAAACCTACACTAGAGTAAATTAAGCAATACCAACCTACACTAGAATACGTATAACAACACAAAAGTAGACTAGAAAATCTGAAACAACAGAAAACGAGTCTAGAAAATAAGAAACAATACAAAACTACACCAGATTACCTGAAACAAGCAAATCTACACTAGACTACATGAAGCAACACAAAACTACACTTGACGACCTGAAAAGACACAAAACTACACTAGACAATCTGAAACAATGCAAAACTACACTAGACTACCTGAAACAACACAAAACTACACTAGACTACCTGAAACAGCACAAAACCACACTAGACTACCTGAAACAACACAAAACTACACCAGACTACCTGAAACAACACAAATCCTCAGTGGACTATGTGAAACAACACAAAACTACATTAGACTACCTGAAACAACACAAAACTACACTGGATTACCTGAGACAACACAAAACTACACCAGATTATCTGAAATGACACAAAACTACAATAGACTACCTGCAACAACACAAATCTACACTGGACTGCGTGAAACAACACAAAACTACACTGGACTATGTGAAACGACACAAAACTACACTAGATTACCTGAGTCAAAACAAATCTACACTAGACTATGTGAAACAACACAAAACTACTCTACTCCCGGAAGCAACACAAAACTACACTAGACTACCTGAAACAACACAAAACTACACTAGAGTAATTTAAACAATACCAACCTACACTAGAATACGTAAAACAACACAAAAGTAGACTAGACAATCTGAAACAACAGAAAACCAGTCTAGAAAATAAGAAACAATACAAAACTACACCAGATTACCTGAAACAAACAAATCTACACTAGACTACCTGAAACAACACAAAACTACACCAGACTACCTGAAACGACACAAAACTACACAAGACAATCAGAAACAACACAAAACTACACAAGACTACCTGAAACAACACAAAACTACACTAGACAATGTCATGAAAGACAAACCTACACAAGAATAACTGAAACAGCAAAAAAACCACACTAGACTACCTGAAACAACACAAAACTGCTCTTGACTACCTGAAGTACCACAAAACTGCTCTAGACTATGTGAAACAACACAAAACTACACTAGACTATATGGGACAACACAAAACTACACTAGACAGCTGAGACAACACGAATCAGCACTAGACTACATGAGGCAACGCAGAACTTCCCTAGACAATGTCAAACAACACAAAACTACACTAGACTATGTGAAACAACACAAAACTATACTAGACTACCGGAAACAACACAAAACTACACCAGACTACCTGAAACAACACAAAACTACACTAGACTACCTGAAACAACACAAAACTACACTAGACTACCTGAAACATTACAAAACTACACTAGACAACCTGAAACAACAGAAAACTACACCAGACTACCTGAAACAACACAAAACTACACCAGACTACCTGAAACAACACAAAACTACACCAGACTACATGAAACAACACAAAACTACACCAGACTACCTGAAACAACACAAAACTACACTAGACTACCTGAAACAACACAAAACTACACTAGACAGCCTGAAACAACTCAAAACTACACGAGACTACCTGAAACAACACAAAACTACACCAGACTACCTGAAACAACACAAATCTACACTAGACTATCTGAAACAACACAAAACTACACTGGACTTCCTAAAACAACACAAAACTACACTAGACAATCTGAAACAACGCAAAACTACACTAGACTAACCGAAAAGACACAAGACTACACAAGACTACCTGAAACGACACAAAACTACACTAGACAATCTGAAACAACACAAAACTACACTAGACTACCTGAAACAACACAAAACTACACTAGACAATGTCATGAAAGACAAACTTACACATGAATAACTGAAACAGCAAAAAAACTACACTAGACTACCTGAAACAACACAAAACTATACTAGACTCCCTGAAACAACGTCGAGCTACCCTATACCCTGTCCAGCAACAGAAAACTACACAAGACTACCTGAAACAACACAAATCTACACTAGACGATGTGAAACAACACAAAACTACACTAGACTATATGGGACAACACAAAACTACACTAGACAGCTGACACAACACGAATCAGCACTGGACTACATGAGGCAACGCAGAACTACCCTAGACAATGTCAAATAACACAAACCTACTCTAGACTATGTGAAACATCACAAAACTACACTAGACTACCTGAAACAACACAAAACTGGACTGGACTATGTGAAACAACACAAAACTACACTAGACTACCTGAAACAACTCAAAATGACATTAGACTACCTGAAACAACACTAAACTACACTGGACTGCGTGAAACAACACAAATCTACACTGGACTATGTGAAACAACACAAAACTAGACTAGATTACCTGAGTCAAAGCAAATCTACACTGGACTATGTGAAACAACACAAAACTACACTAGACTACCTGAAACAACACAAAACGACACTAGACTACCTGAAACAACACAAAACTACACTAGAGTAAGTTAAACAATACCAACCTACACTAGAATACGTAAAACAACAAAAAAATAGACTAGACAATCTGAAACAACAGAAAACCAGTCTAGAAAATAAGAAACAATACAAAACTACACCAGATTACCTGAAACAAACAAATCTACACTAGACTACCTGAAACAACACAAAACTACACTAGACAATGTCATGAAGGACAAACCTACACAAGAATAACTGAAACAGCAAAAAAACTACACTAGACTACCTGAAACAACACAAAACTACACTAGACTCCCTGAAAAAACGTCGAGCTACCCTATACACTGTCCAGGAACAGAAAACTACACAAAACTACCTGAAACAACACAAACCTACACTAGAGTAAATTAAGCAATACCAACCTACACTAGAATACGTATAACAACACAAAAGTAGACTAGAAAATCTGAAACAACAGAAAACGAGTCTAGAAAATAAGAAACAATACAAAACTACACCAGATTACCTGAAACAAGCAAATCTACACTAGACTACATGAAGCAACACAAAACTACACTTGACGACCTGAAAAGACACAAAACTACACTAGACAATCTGAAACAATGCAAAACTACACTAGACTACCTGAAACAACACAAAACTACACTAGACTACCTGAAACAGCACAAAACCACACTAGACTACCTGAAACAACACAAAACTACACCAGACTACCTGAAACAACACAAATCCTCAGTGGACTATGTGAAACAACACAAAACTACATTAGACTACCTGAAACAACACAAAACTACACTGGATTACCTGAGACAACACAAAACTACACCAGATTATCTGAAATGACACAAAACTACAATAGACTACCTGCAACAACACAAATCTACACTGGACTGCGTGAAACAACACAAAACTACACTGGACTATGTGAAACGACACAAAACTACACTAGATTACCTGAGTCAAAACAAATCTACACTAGACTATGTGAAACAACACAAAACTACTCTACTCCCGGAAGCAACACAAAACTACACTAGACTACCTGAAACAACACAAAACTACACTAGAGTAATTTAAACAATACCAACCTACACTAGAATACGTAAAACAACACAAAAGTAGACTAGACAATCTGAAACAACAGAAAACCAGTCTAGAAAATAAGAAACAATACAAAACTACACCAGATTACCTGAAACAAACAAATCTACACTAGACTACCTGAAACAAACAAATCTACACTAGACTACCTGAAACAAGGCAAATCTACATCAGACTACCTGAAACATTACAAAACTACACAAGACAACCTGAAACAACACAAAACTACACTAGACTACCTGAAACAACACAAAACTACACCAGATTACCAGAAACCACACAACACTGCACAAGACTACCTGAAACGACACAAAACTACACTGGACTACCTGAAACAACACATAAACAACACTAGACTACCTGAAACAACACAAAACTACACTAGACTACCTGAAACAACACAAAACTACACTAGACTACCTGAAACAACACAAAACTACACTAGACAGCTGAGACAACACGAATCAGCACTAGACTACATGAGGCAACGCAGAAGTACCCTAGACAATGTCAAATACACAAACCTACCCTAGACTATGTGAAACATCACAAAACTACACTAGACTACCTGAAACAACACAAAACTGGACTGGACTATGTGAAACAACACAAAACTACACTAGACTACCTGAAACAGCACAAAACTACACTAGACTACCTGAAACAGCACAAAACTACACTAGACTACCTGAAACAACACAAAACTACACTAGACTACCTGAAACAGCACAAAACTACACTAACCTGAAACAACACAAATCCTCAGTGGACTATGTGAAACAACACAAAACTACTCTAGACTACCTGAAACAACACAAAACTACACTAGACTACCTGAAACAACACAAAACTACACTAGAGTAATTTAAACAATGCCAACCTACACTAGAATACGTAAAACAACACAAAAGTAGACTAGACAATCTAAAACAACAGAAAACCAGTCTAGAAAATAAGAAACAATACAAAACTACACCAGATTACCTGAAACAAACAAATCTACACTAGACTACCTGAAACAAGGCAAATCTACATCAGACTACCTGAAAGAAAACAAAACTACACTGGACGACCTGAAACAACACAAAACTACTCCAGACTACCTGAAACGACACAAAACTACACCGGACAACCTGAAACAACACAAAACTACACTAGACTATGTGAAACAACACAAAACTACACCAGACTACCTGAAACAACACAAAACTACACTAGACTATGCAAAAAAACTAAAGACTACTCTAGACTACCTGAAAAAACACAAGACTACTCTAGACTACCTGAAACAACACAAAACTGGACTGGACTATGTGAAACAACACAAAACTACACTAGACTACCTGAAACAACACAAAACTACACTAGACAGCTGAGACAACACGAATCAGCACTAGACTACATGAGGCAACGCAGAACTACCCTAGACAAAGTCAAACAACACAAAACTACACTAGACTATGTGAAACAACACAAAACTACACCAGAGTACCTGAAACAACACAAAACTGGACTGGACTATGTGAAACAACACAAAACTACACTGGACTACCTGAAACAGCACAAAACTACACTAGACTACCTGAAACAACACAAAACTACACCAGACTACCTGAAAAAACAGAAAACTACACTAGACTACCTGAAACAACACAAAACTACACCAGACTACCTGAAAAGACACAAAACTACAACAGACTACCTGCAACAACACAAATCTACACTGGACTGCGTGAAACAACACAAAAGTACACTGGACTATGTGAAACGACACAAAACTACACTAGATTACCTGAGTCAAAACAAATCTACACTAGACTATGAGAAACAACACAAAACTACACTAGACTCTCTGAAACAACACAAATCTACACTAGACTACCTGAAACAACACAAAACTACATTAGACAACCGGAAACAACACAAAACTACACTGGATTACCTGAAACAACACAAAACTACACCAGACTACCTGAAAAGACACAAAACTACAATAGACTACCTGCAACAACGCAAATGTACACTGGACTGCATGAAACAACACAAAACTACACTGGACTATGTGAAACGACACAAAACTACACTAGATTACCTGAGTCAAAACAAATCTACACTAGACTATGAGAAACAACACAAAACTACACTAGACTCCCTGAAACAACACAAAACTACACCAGACTACCTGAAAAGACACAAAACTACACTAGACTACCTGCAACAACATAAGACTACACTAGACGACGTGAAACAACACAAAACTACACTGGACTATGTGAAACGACACAAAACTACACTAGATTACCTGAGTCAAAACAAATCTACACTAGACTATGTGAAAAAACACAAAACTACACTAGACTATGTGAAACAACCCAAAACTACACTAGACTATGTGAAACAACACAAAACTACACTAGACTCCCTGAAACAACACAAAACTACACTGGACTAACTGAAACAACACAAAACTACACTAGACTACCTGAAACAACACAAAACTACACTAGACTACGTGAAAAGACACAAGACTACACCAGACAACCTGAAACGACAGAAAACGACACTAGACAATCAGAAACAACACAAAACTACACCAGACTACCTGAAAAGACACAAAACTACACTAGACTACCTGAAACAACACAAAACTACAGAAGACTACCTGAAACAACACAAAACTACACTAGACTACCTGAAACAACACAAAACTGGACTGGACTATGTGAAACAACACAAAACTACACCAGACTACCTGAAACAACACAAAACTACAGTAGACTACGTGAAAAGACACAAGACTACACCAGACTACCTGAAACGACAGAAAACGACACTAGACAATCAGAAACAACACAAAACTACACTAGACTACCTGAAACAACACAAAACTACACTAGACAATGTCATTAAAGACAAACCTACACAAGAATAACTGAAACAGCAAAAAAACTACACGAGACTACCTGAAACAACACAAAACTACACTAGACTCCCTGAAAAAACACAAAACTACACTAGACAATCTGAAACAATGCAAAACTACACTAGACTACCTGAAACAACACAAAACTACACTAGACTACCTGAAACAGCACAAAACTACACTAGACTACCTGAAACAACACAAAACTACACCAGACTACCTGAAACAACACAAATCCTCAGTGGACTATGTGAAACAACACAAAACTACATTAGACTACCTGAAACAACACAAAACTACACTGGATCACCTGAGACAACACAAAACTACACCAGACTATCTGAAATGACACAAAACTACAATAGACTACCTGCAACAACACAAATCTACACTGGACTGCGTAAAAAAACACAAATCTACACTGGTCTGCGTGAAACAACACAAAACTACACTGGACTATGTGAAACGACACAAAACTACACTAGATTACCTGAGTCAAAACAAATCTACACTAGACTATGTGAAACAACACAAAACTACTCTAGACTCCCGGAAACAACACAAAACTACACTAGACTACCTGAAACAACACAAAACTACACTAGAGTAATTTAAACAATACAAACCTACACTAGAATACGTAAAACAACACAAAAGTAGACTAGACAATCTGAAACAACAGAAAACCAGTCTAGAAAATAAGAAACAGTACAAAACTACACCAGATTACCTGAAACAAACAAATCTACACTAGACTACCTGAAACAAACAAATCTACACTAGACTACCTGAAACAATCAAATCTACACTAGACTACCTGAAACAAGGCAAATCTACATCAGACTACCTGAAACATTACAAAACTACACAAGACAACCTGAAACAACACAAAACTACACTAGACTACCTGAAACAACACAAAGCTACACTAGACTACCTGAAACAACACATAAACAACACTAGACTACCTGAAACAACACAAAACTACACTAGACTACCTGAAACAACACAAAACTACACTAGACTACCTGAAACAACACAAAACTACACTAGACTACCTGAAACGACACAAAACTACACTAGACTACCTGAAACAACACATAAACAACACTAGACTACCTGAAACAACACAAAACTACACTAGACTACCTGAAACAACACAAAACTACACTAGACTACCTGAAACAACACAAAACTACACTAGACTACCTGAAACAACACAAAACTACACTAGACAGCTGAGACAACACGAATCAGCACTAGACTACATGAGGCAACACAGAACTACCCTAGACAATGTCAAACAACACAAAACTACACTAGACTATTTGAAACAACACAAAACTACACTAGACTGCGTGAAACAACACAAAACTACACTAGACTGCGTGAAACAACACAAAACTACACTAGACTACCTGAAACAAACAAATCTACACTAGACTACCTGAAACAAACAAATCTACCCTAGACTACCTGAAACAAGGCAAATCTACATCAGACTACCTGAAACATTACAAAACTACACTAGACTATCGGAAACAACACAAAACTACACTAGACTACCTGAAACAAAACAAAACTACACCAGATTACCAGAAACCACACAACACTGCACAAGACTACCTGAAACGACACAAAACTACACTGGACTACCTGAAACAACACATAAACAACACTAGACTACCTGAAACGACACAAAACTACAATAGACTAACTGAAACAACACAAAACTACACTAGACTACCTGAAACAACACAAAACTACACTAGACTACCTGAAACAACACAAAACTACACCAGACCACCTGAAACAACACAAAACTACACTAGACTACCTGAAACAACACAAAACTACACTAGACAGCTGAGACAACACGAATCAGCACTAGACTACAGGAGGCAACGCAGAACTACCCTAGACAATGTCAAACAACACAAACCTACACTAGACTATGTGAAACAACACAAAACTACACTAGACTATGTGAAACAACACAAAACTACACCAGACTACCTGAAACAACACAAAACTACACTGGACTACCTGAAACAACACATAAACAACACTAGACTACCTGAAACAACACAAATCTACACTAGACTACCTGAAACAAACAAAACTACACTAGACTACCTGAAACATTACAAAACTACACAAGACAACCTGAAACAACACAAAACTACACAAGGCAACCTGAAACAACACAAAACTACGCTAGACTACCTGAAACAACATAAAACTACACGAGACTACCTGAAACAACACAAAACTACACTAGACTACCTGAAACAACACAAAACTGCACTAGACTACCTGAAACAACACATAAACAACACTAGACTACCTGAAACAACGCAAAACTACACTAAACTACCTGAAACAACACAAAACTACACTAGACTACCTGAAACAAGACATAAACAACACTAGACTACCTGAAACAACATAAAACTACACTAGACTACCTGAAACAGCACAAAACTACACTAGACTACCTGAAACAACACAAAACTGGACTGGACTATGTGAAACAACACAAAACTACACCAGACTACCTGAAACAACACAAATCCTCAGTGGACTATGTGAAACAACACAAAACTACATTAGACTACCTGAAACAACACAAAACTACACTGGATTACCTGAGACAACACAAAACTACACCAGACTATCTGAAATGACACATAACTACAATAGACTACCTGCAACAACACAAAACTGGACTGGACTATGAAACAACACAATACTACACTAGACTACCTGAAACAGCACAAAACTACTCTAGACTACCTGAAACAGCACAAAACTGCACTAGACTACCTGAAACAACACAAAACTACACTAGACTATGCAAAAAAACTAAAGACTACTCTAGACTACCTGAAAAAACACAAGACTACTATAGACTACCTGAAACAACACAAAACTGGACTGGACTATGTGAAACAACACAAAACTACACCAGACTATCTGAAATGACACAAAACTACAATAGACTACCTGCAACAACACAAATCTACACTGGACTGCGTGAAACAACACAAAACTACACTGGACTATGTGAAGCGACACAAAACTACACTAGATTACCTGAGTCAAAACAAATCTACACTAGACTATGTGAAACAACACAAAACTACTCTAGACTCCCGGAAACAACACAAAACTACACTAGACTACCTGAAACAACACAAAACTACACTAGAGTAATTGAAACAATACCAACCTACACTAGAATACATAAAACAACACAAAAGTAGACTAGACAATCTGAAACAACAGAAAACCAGTCTAGAAAATAAGAAACAATACAAAACTACACCAGATTACCTGAAACAACAGAAAACTACACTAGACTACCTGAAACAACTTAAAACTACACCAGACTACCTGAAACAACACAAATCTACACTAGACTACCTGAAACAACACAAATCTACACTAGACGATGTGAAACAACACAAAACTACACTAGACTATGTGAAACAACACAAAACTACTCTAGACTCCCGGAAACAACACAAAAATACACTGGACTACCTGAAACAACACAAAACTACACTAGAGTAAGTTAAACAATACCAACCTACACTAGAATACGTAAAACAACACAAAAGTAGACTAGACAATCTGAAACAACACAAAACTACACTGGACGACCTGAAACAACACAAAACTACACTGGACGACCTGAAACAACACAAAACTACTCCAGACTACCTGAAACAACACAAAACTACACTGGACAACCTGAAACAACACAAAACTACACTAGTCTACAAGAAACAACACAAAACTACACTAGACTACCTGAAACAACACAAATCTACACTAGACAGCTGAGACAACACGAATCAGCACTGGACTACATGAGGCAACGCAGAACTACCCTAGAAAATGTCAAACAACGCAAAACTACACAAGACTATTTGAAACAACACAAAACTACACCAGACTACCTGAAACAACACAAAACTACACCAGACTACCTGAAACAAACACAAATCCTCAGTGGACTATGTGAAACAACACAAAACTACATTAGACTACCTGAAACAACACAAAACTACACTGGATTACCTGAGACAACACAAGACTACACCAGATTATCTGAAATGACACAAAACTACAATAGACTACCTGCAACAACACAAATCTACACTGGACTGCGTGAAACAACACAAAACTACACTGGACTGCGTGAAACAACACAAAACTACACTGGACTATGTGAAACGACACAAAACTACACTAGTCTACCAGAAACAACACAAAACTACAGTAGACAGCTGAGACAACACGAATCAGCACTGGACTACATGAGGCAACGCAGAACTACCCTAGACAATGTCAAACAACACAAAACTACACTAGACTATGTGAAACAACACAAAACTACACCAGACTACCTGAAACAACACAGAACTACACTAGACTACCTGAAACAACACAAAACTACACTATACTATGCAAAAAAACACAAGACTACTCCAGACTACCTGAAACAACACAAAACTGGACTGGACTATGTGAAACAACACATAACTACACTAGACTACCTGAAACAGCACAAAACTACACTAGACTACCTGAAACAACACAAAACTGGACTGGACTATGTGAAACAACACAAAACTACACTAGACTACCTGAAAAGGCACAAAACTACACTGGATTGCCTGAGACAACACAAAACTACACCAGACTATCTGAAATTACACAAAACTACAATAGACTACCTGTAACAACACAAATCTACACTGGACTGCGTGAAACAACACAAAACTACACTGGACTATGTGAAACGACACAAAACTACACTAGATTACCTGAGTCAAAACAAATCTACACTAGACTATGTGAAACAACACAAAACTACACTAGACTACCTGAAACAACACAAAACTGGACTGGACTATGTGAAACAACACAAAACTACACTAGACTACCTGAAACAGCACAAAACTACACTAGACTACCTGAAACAGCACAAAACTACACTAGACTACCTGAAACAACACAAAACTACACTAGACTACCTGAAACAGCACAAAACTACACTAACCTGAAACAACACAAATCCTCAGTGGACTATGTGAAACAACACAAAACTACTCTAGACTACCTGAAACAACACAAAACTACACTAGACTACCTGAAACAACACAAAACTACACTAGAGTAATTTAAACAATGCCAACCTACACTAGAATACGTAAAACAACACAAAAGTAGACTAGACAATCTAAAACAACAGAAAACCAGTCTAGAAAATAAGAAACAATACAAAACTACACCAGATTACCTGAAACAAACAAATCTACACTAGACTACCTGAAACAAGGCAAATCTACATCAGACTACCTGAAAGAAAACAAAACTACACTGGACGACCTGAAACAACACAAAACTACTCCAGACTACCTGAAACGACACAAAACTACACCGGACAACCTGAAACAACACAAAACTACACTAGACTATGTGAAACAACACAAAACTACACCAGACTACCTGAAACAACACAAAACTACACTAGACTATGCAAAAAAACTAAAGACTACTCTAGACTACCTGAAAAAACACAAGACTACTCTAGACTACCTGAAACAACACAAAACTGGACTGGACTATGTGAAACAACACAAAACTACACTAGACTACCTGAAACAACACAAAACTACACTAGACAGCTGAGACAACACGAATCAGCACTAGACTACATGAGGCAACGCAGAACTACCCTAGACAAAGTCAAACAACACAAAACTACACTAGACTATGTGAAACAACACAAAACTACACCAGAGTACCTGAAACAACACAAAACTGGACTGGACTATGTGAAACAACACAAAACTACACTGGACTACCTGAAACAGCACAAAACTACACTAGACTACCTGAAACAACACAAAACTACACCAGACTACCTGAAAAAACAGAAAACTACACTAGACTACCTGAAACAACACAAAACTACACCAGACTACCTGAAAAGACACAAAACTACAACAGACTACCTGCAACAACACAAATCTACACTGGACTGCGTGAAACAACACAAAAGTACACTGGACTATGTGAAACGACACAAAACTACACTAGATTACCTGAGTCAAAACAAATCTACACTAGACTATGAGAAACAACACAAAACTACACTAGACTCTCTGAAACAACACAAATCTACACTAGACTACCTGAAACAACACAAAACTACATTAGACAACCGGAAACAACACAAAACCACACTGGATTACCTGAAACAACACAAAACTACACCAGACTACCTGAAAAGACACAAAACTACAATAGACTACCTGCAACAACGCAAATGTACACTGGACTGCATGAAACAACACAAAACTACACTGGACTATGTGAAACGACACAAAACTACACTAGATTACCTGAGTCAAAACAAATCTACACTAGACTATGAGAAACAACACAAAACTACACTAGACTCCCTGAAACAACACAAAACTACACCAGACTACCTGAAAAGACACAAAACTACACTAGACTACCTGCAACAACATAAGACTACACTAGACGACGTGAAACAACACAAAACTACACTGGACTATGTGAAACGACACAAAACTACACTAGATTACCTGAGTCAAAACAAATCTACACTAGACTATGTGAAAAAACACAAAACTACACTAGACTATGTGAAACAACCCAAAACTACACTAGACTATGTGAAACAACACAAAACTACACTAGACTCCCTGAAACAACACAAAACTACACTGGACTAACTGAAACAACACAAAACTACACTAGACTACCTGAAACAACACAAAACTACACTAGACTACGTGAAAAGACACAAGACTACACCAGACAACCTGAAACGACAGAAAACGACACTAGACAATCAGAAACAACACAAAACTACACCAGACTACCTGAAAAGACACAAAACTACACTAGACTACCTGAAACAACACAAAACTACAGAAGACTACCTGAAACAACACAAAACTACACTAGACTACCTGAAACAACACAAAACTGGACTGGACTATGTGAAACAACACAAGACTACACCAGACTACCTGAAACGACAGAAAACGACACTAGACAATCAGAAACAACACAAAACTACACTAGACTACCTGAAACAACACAAAACTACACTAGACAATGTCATGAAAGACAAACCTACACAAGAATAACTGAAACAGCAAAAAAACTACACGAGACTACCTGAAACAACACAAAACTACACTAGACTCCCTGAAAAAACACAAAACTACACTAGACAATCTGAAACAATGCAAAACTACACTAGACTACCTGAAACAACACAAAACTACACTAGACTACCTGAAACAGCACAAAACTACACTAGACTACCTGAAACAACACAAAACTACACCAGACTACCTGAAACAACACAAATCCTCAGTGGACTATGTGAAACAACACAAAACTACATTAGACTACCTGAAACAACACAAAACTACACTGGATCACCTGAGACAACACAAAACTACACCAGACTATCTGAAATGACACAAAACTACAATAGACTACCTGCAACAACACAAATCTACACTGGACTGCGTAAAAAAACACAAATCTACACTGGTCTGCGTGAAACAACACAAAACTACACTGGACTATGTGAAACGACACAAAACTACACTAGATTACCTGAGTCAAAACAAATCTACACTAGACTATGTGAAACAACACAAAACTACTCTAGACTCCCGGAAACAACACAAAACTACACTAGACTACCTGAAACAACACAAAACTACACTAGAGTAATTTAAACAATACAAACCTACACTAGAATACGTAAAACAACACAAAAGTAGACTAGACAATCTGAAACAACAGAAAACCAGTCTAGAAAATAAGAAACAATACAAAACTACACCAGACTACCTGAAACAAACAAATCTACACTAGACTACCTGAAACAATCAAATCTACACTAGACTACCTGAAACAAGGCAAATCTACATCAGACTACCTGAAACATTACAAAACTACACAAGACAACCTGAAACAACACAAAACTACACTAGACTACCTGAAACAACACAAAGCTACACTAGACTACCTGAAACAACACATAAACAACACTAGACTACCTGAAACAACACAAAACTACACTAGACTACCTGAAACAACACAAAACTACACTAGACTACCTGAAACAACACAAAACTACACTAGACTACCTGAAACGACACAAAACTACACTAGACTACCTGAAACAACACATAAACAACACTAGACTACCTGAAACAACACAAAACTACACTAGACTACCTGAAACAACACAAAACTACACTAGACTACCTGAAACAACACAAAACTACACTAGACTACCTGAAACAACACAAAACTACACTAGACAGCTGAGACAACACGAATCAGCACTAGACTACATGAGGCAACACAGAACTACCCTAGACAATGTCAAACAACACAAAACTACACTAGACTATTTGAAACAACACAAAACTACACTAGACTGCGTGAAACAACACAAAACTACACTAGACTGCGTGAAACAACACAAAACTACACTAGACTACCTGAAACAAACAAATCTACACTAGACTACCTGAAACAAACAAATCTACCCTAGACTACCTGAAACAAGGCAAATCTACATCAGACTACCTGAAACATTACAAAACTACACTAGACTATCGGAAACAACACAAAACTACACTAGACTACCTGAAACAAAACAAAACTACACCAGATTACCAGAAACCACACAACACTGCACAAGACTACCTGAAACGACACAAAACTACACTGGACTACCTGAAACAACACATAAACAACACTAGACTACCTGAAACGACACAAAACTACAATAGACTAACTGAAACAACACAAAACTACACTAGACTACCTGAAACAACACAAAACTACACTAGACTACCTGAAACAACACAAAACTACACCAGACCACCTGAAACAACACAAAACTACACTAGACTACCTGAAACAACACAAAACTACACTAGACAGCTGAGACAACACGAATCAGCACTAGACTACAGGAGGCAACGCAGAACTACCCTAGACAATGTCAAACAACACAAACCTACACTAGACTATGTGAAACAACACAAAACTACACTAGACTATGTGAAACAACACAAAACTACACCAGACTACCTGAAACAACACAAAACTACACTGGACTACCTGAAACAACACATAAACAACACTAGACTACCTGAAACAACACAAATCTACACTAGACTACCTGAAACAAACAAAACTACACTAGACTACCTGAAACATTACAAAACTACACAAGACAACCTGAAACAACACAAAACTACACAAGGCAACCTGAAACAACACAAAACTACGCTAGACTACCTGAAACAACATAAAACTACACGAGACTACCTGAAACAACACAAAACTACACTAGACTACCTGAAACAACACAAAACTGCACTAGACTACCTGAAACAACACATAAACAACACTAGACTACCTGAAACAACACAAAACTACACTAAACTACCTGAAACAACACAAAACTACACTAGACTACCTGAAACAAGACATAAACAACACTAGACTACCTGAAACAACATAAAACTACACTAGACTACCTGAAACAGCACAAAACTACACTAGACTACCTGAAACAACACAAAACTGGACTGGACTATGTGAAACAACACAAAACTACACCAGACTACCTGAAACAACACAAATCCTCAGTGGACTATGTGAAACAACACAAAACTACATTAGACTACCTGAAACAACACAAAACTACACTGGATTACCTGAGACAACACAAAACTACACCAGACTATCTGAAATGACACATAACTACAATAGACTACCTGCAACAACACAAAACTGGACTGGACTATGAAACAACACAATACTACACTAGACTACCTGAAACAGCACAAAACTACTCTAGACTACCTGAAACAGCACAAAACTGCACTAGACTACCTGAAACAACACAAAACTACACTAGACTATGCAAAAAAACTAAAGACTACTCTAGACTACCTGAAAAAACACAAGACTACTATAGACTACCTGAAACAACACAAAACTGGACTGGACTATGTGAAACAACACAAAACTACACCAGACTATCTGAAATGACACAAAACTACAATAGACTACCTGCATCAACACAAATCTACACTGGACTGCGTGAAACAACACAAAACTACACTGGACTATGTGAAGCGACACAAAACTACACTAGATTACCTGAGTCAAAACAAATCTACACTAGACTATGTGAAACAACACAAAACTACTCTAGACTCCCGGAAACAACACAAAACTACACTAGACTACCTGAAACAACACAAAACTACACTAGAGTAATTGAAACAATACCAACCTACACTAGAATACATAAAACAACACAAAAGTAGACTAGACAATCTGAAACAACAGAAAACCAGTCTAGAAAATAAGAAACAATACAAAACTACACCAGATTACCTGAAACAACAGAAAACTACACTAGACTACCTGAAACAACTTAAAACTACACCAGACTACCTGAAACAACACAAATCTACACTAGACTACCTGAAACAACACAAATCTACACTAGACGATGTGAAACAACACAAAACTACACTAGACTATGTGAAACAACACAAAACTACTCTAGACTCCCGGAAACAACACAAAAATACACTGGACTACCTGAAACAACACAAAACTACACTAGAGTAAGTTAAACAATACCAACCTACACTAGAATACGTAAAACAACACAAAAGTAGACTAGACAATCTGAAACAACACAAAACTACACTGGACGACCTGAAACAACACAAAACTACACTGGACGACCTGAAACAACACAAAACTACTCCAGACTACCTGAAACAACACAAAACTACACTGGACAACCTGAAACAACACAAAACTACACTAGTCTACAAGAAACAACACAAAACTACACTAGACTACCTGAAACAACACAAATCTACACTAGACAGCTGAGACAACACGAATCAGCACTGGACTACATGAGGCAACGCAGAACTACCCTAGAAAATGTCAAACAACGCAAAACTACACAAGACTATTTGAAACAACACAAAACTACACCAGACTACCTGAAACAACACAAAACTACACCAGACTACCTGAAACAAACACAAATCCTCAGTGGACTATGTGAAACAACACAAAACTACATTAGACTACCTGAAACAACACAAAACTACACTGGATTACCTGAGACAACACAAGACTACACCAGATTATCTGAAATGACACAAAACTACAATAGACTACCTGCAACAACACAAATCTACACTGGACTGCGTGAAACAACACAAAACTACACTGGACTGCGTGAAACAACACAAAACTACACTGGACTATGTGAAACGACACAAAACTACACTAGTCTACCAGAAACAACACAAAACTACAGTAGACAGCTGAGACAACACGAATCAGCACTGGACTACATGAGGCAACGCAGAACTACCCTAGACAATGTCAAACAACACAAAACTACACTAGACTATGTGAAACAACACAAAACTACACCAGACTACCTGAAACAACACAGAACTACACTAGACTACCTGAAACAACACAAAACTACACTATACTATGCAAAAAAACACAAGACTACTCCAGACTACCTGAAACAACACAAAACTGGACTGGACTATGTGAAACAACACATAACTACACTAGACTACCTGAAACAGCACAAAACTACACTAGACTACCTGAAACAACACAAAACTGGACTGGACTATGTGAAACAACACAAAACTACACTAGACTACCTGAAAAGGCACAAAACTACACTGGATTGCCTGAGACAACACAAAACTACACCAGACTATCTGAAATGACACAAAACTACAATAGACTACCTGTAACAACACAAATCTACACTGGACTGCGTGAAACAACACAAAACTACACTGGACTATGTGAAACGACACAAAACTACACTAGATTACCTGAGTCAAAACAAATCTACACTAGACTATGTGAAACAACACAAAACTACTCTAGACTCCCGGAAACAACACAAAACTACACTAGACTACCTGAAACAACACAAAACTACACTAGAGTAATTTAAACAATACCAACCTACACTAGAATACGTAAAACAACACAAAAGTAGACTAGACAATCTGAAACAACAGAAAACCAGTCTAGAAAATAAGAAACAATACAAAACCACACCAGATTACCTGAAACAAACAAATCTACACTAGACTACCTGAAACAAACAAATCTACACTAGACTACCTGAAACAAACAAATCTACACTAGACTACCTGAAACATTACAAAACTACACTAGACAACCTGAAACAACACAAAACTACACTAGACTACCTGAAACAAACAAATCTACACTAGACTACCTGAAACATTACAAAACTACACTAGACAACCTGAAACAACACAAAACTACACTATACTACCTGAAACAACACAAAACTATACCAGATTACCAGAAACCACACAACACTGCACAAGACTACCTGAAACGACACAAAACTACACTGGACTACCTGAAACAACACATAAACGACACTTGACTCCCTGAAACAACACAAAACTACACTAGACTACCTGAAACAGCACAAAACTATACTAGACTACCTGAAACAACACAAAACTACACTAGACTCCCTGAAACAACACAAAACTACACTAGACTACCTGAAACAACACAAAACTACACTAGACTACCTGAAACAACACAAAACTATACTAGACTACCTGAAACAACACAAAACTACACTAGACACCCTGAAACAACACAAAACTACACTAGACTAACTGAAACAACACAAAACTACACTAGAACACATAAAACAACACAAAAGTAGACTAGACAATCTGAAACAACACAAAACTACACTGGACTACCTGAAACAACACAAAACTACACTAGACTACCTGAAACAACACAAAACTACACTAGACTACCTGAAACAATACCAACCTACACTAGAACACGTAAAACAACACAAAAGTAGACTAGACAATCTGAAACAACACAAAACTACACTAGACTACCTGAAACAACACAAAACTACACTAGACTACCTGAAAGAAAACAAAACTACACTGGACGACCTGAAACAACACAAAACTACTCCAGACTACCTGAAACAACACAAAACTACACTGGACAACCTGAAACAACACAAAACTACACTAGACTACCTGAAACAACACAAAACTACACTAGACTACCTGAAAGAAAACAAAACTACACTGGACGACCTGAAACAACACAAAACTACTCCAGACTACCTGAAACGACACAAAACTACACTGGACAACCTGAAACAACACAAAACTACACTAGACTACCTGAAAGAAAACAAATCTACACTAGACTACCTGAAACAAACAAATCTACACTAGACTACCTGAAACAAACAAATCTACACTAGACTACCTGAAACATTACAAAACTACACTAGACAACCTGAAACAACACAAAACTACACTAGACTACCTGAAACAAACAAATCTACACTAGACTACCTGAAACATTACAAAACTACACTAGACAACCTGAAACAACACAAAACTACACTAGACTACCTGAAACAACACAAAACTATACCAGATTACCAGAAACCACACAACACTGCACAAGACTACCTGAAACGACACAAAACTACACTGGACTACCTGAAACAACACATAAACGACACTTGACTCCCTGAAACAACACAAAACTACACTAGACTACCTGAAACAGCACAAAACTATACTAGACTACCTGAAACAACACAAAACTACACTAGACTCCCTGAAACAACACAAAACTTCACTAGACTACCTGAAACAACACAAAACTACACTAGACTACCTGAAACAACACAAAACTATACTAGACTACCTGAAACAACACAAAACTACACTAGACACCCTGAAACAACACAAAACTACACTAGACTACCTGAAACAACACAAAACTACACTAGAACACATAAAACAACACAAAAGTAGACTAGACAATCTGAAACAACACAAAACTACACTGGACTACCTGAAACAACACAAAACTACACTAGACTACCTGAAACAACACAAAACTACACTAGACTACCTGAAACAATACCAACCTACACTAGAACACGTAAAACAACACAAAAGTAGACTAGACAATCTGAAACAACACAAAACTACACTAGACTACCTGAAACAACACAAAACTACACTAGACTACCTGAAAGAAAACAAAACTACACTGGACGACCTGAAACAACACAAAACTACACTAGACTACCTGAAACAACACAAAACTACACTAGACTACCTGAAAGAAAACAAAACTACACTGGACGACCTGAAACAACACAAAACTACTCCAGACTACCTGAAACGACACAAAACTACACTGGACAACCTGAAACAACACAAAACTACACTAGACTACCTGAAAGAAAACAAATCTACACTGGACGACCTGAAACAACACAAAACTACTCCAGACTACCTGAAACGACACAAAACTACACTGGACAACCTGAAACAACACAAAACTTCACTAGTCTACAAGAAACAACACAAAACTACACTAGACTACCTGAAACAACATAAAACTACACTAGACAGCTGAGACAACACGAATCAGCACTGGACTACATGAGGCAACGCAGAACTACCCTAGACAATGTCAAACAACACAAAACTACACTAGACTATTTGAAACAACACAAAACCACACCAGACTACCTGAAACAACACAAAACTACACCAGACTACCTGAAACAAACACAAATCCTCAGTGGACTATGTGAAACAACACAAAACTACATTAGACTACCTGAAACAACACAAAACTACACTGGATTACCTGAGACAACACAAAACTACACTAGACTACCTGAAACAACACAAAACTACACCAGATTACCAGAAACCACACAACACTGCACAAGACTACCTGAAACGACACAAAACTACACTGGACTACCTGAAACAACACATAAACGACACTAGACTCCCTGAAACAACACAAAACTACACTAGACTACCTGAAACAGCACAAAACTACACTAGACTACCTGAAACAACACAAAACTACACCAGATTACCAGAAACCACACAACACTGCACAAGACTACCTGAAACGACACAAAACTACACGGGACTACCTGAAACAACACATAAACGACACTAGACTCCCTGAAACAACACAAAACTACACTAGACTACCTGAAACAGCACAAAACTACACTGGACTACCTGAAACAACACAAAACTACACTAGACTACCTGAAAAAAAACAAATCTACACTGGACGACCTGAAACAACACAAAACTACTCCAGACTACCTGAAATGACACAAAACTACACTGGAGAACCTGAAACAACACAAAACTATACTAGACTACCTGAACAACACAAAACTACACTAGACTACCTGAAACAACACAAAACTACACTAGACTACCTGAAACAACACGAATCAGCACTGGACTACATGAGGCAACACAGAACTACCCTAGACAATGTCAAACAACACAAAACTACACTAGACTATGTGAAACAACACAAAACTACACCAGACTACCTGAAACAACACAAAACTACACTAGACTATGCAAAAAAACGCAAGACTACTTTAGACTACCTGAAAAAACACAAGACTACTCTAGACTACCTGAAACAGCACAAAACTGCACTGGACTACCTGAAACAACACAAAACTACACTAGACTACCTGAAACAGCACAAAACTACACTAGACTACCTGAAACAACACAAAACTGGACTGGACTATGAAACAACACAAAACTACACTAGACTACCTGAAACAGCACAAAACTACTCTAGACTACCTGAAACAGCACAAAACTGCACTAGACTACCTGAAACAACACAAAACTACACTAGACTATGCAAAAAAAAGTAAAGACTACTCTAGACTACCTGAAAAAACACAAGACTACACTAGACTACCTGAAACAACACAAAACTACACTGGATTACCTGAGACAACACAAAACTACACCAGATTATCTGAAATGACACAAAACTACAATAGACTACCTGCAACAACACAAATCTACACTGGACTGCGTGAAACAACACAAAACTACACTGGACTATGTGAAACGACACAAAACTACACTAGATTACCTGAGTCAAAACAAATCTACACTAGACTATGTGAAACAACACAAAACTACTCTAGACTCCCGGAAACAACACAAAACTACACTAGACTACCTGAAACAACACAAAACTACACTAGTGTAATTTAAACAATACCAACCTACACTAGAATACGTAAAACAACACAAAAGTAGACTAGACAATCTGAAACAACAGAAAACCAGTCTAGAAAATAAGAAACAATACAAAACTACACCAGATTACCTGAAACAAACAAATCTACACTGGACTACCTGAAACAAACAAATCTACACTAGACTACCTGAAACAACACAAAACTATACCAGATTACCAGAAACCACACAACACTGCACAAGACTACCTGAAACAACACAAAACTACACTAGACTACCTGAAACAGCACAAAACTATACTAGACTACCTGAAACAACACAAAACTACACTAGACTCCCTGAAACAACACAAAACTACACTAGACTACCTGAAACAACACAAAACTACACTAGACTACCTGAAACAGCACAAAACTATACTAGACTACCTGAAACAACACAAAACTACTCCAGACTACCTGAAATGACACAAAACTACACTGGACAACCTAAAACAACACAAAACTACACTAGACTATGTGAAACAACACAAAACTACACCAGACTACCTGAAACAACACAAAACTACACTAGACTATGCAAAAAAACACAAGACTACTCTAGACTACCTGAAAAAACACAAGACTACTCTAGACTACCTGAAACAACACAAAACTGGACTGGACTATGTGAAACAACACAAAACTACACTAGACTACCTGAAACAACACAAAACTACACTAGACTACCTGAAACAGCACAAAACTATACTAGACTACCTGAAACAACACAAAACTACACTAGACTCCCTGAAACAACACAAATCTACACTGGACGACCTGAAACAACACAAAACTACTCCAGACTACCTGAAATGACACAAAACTACACTGGAGAACCTGAAACAACACAAAACTATACTAGACTACCTGAACAACACAAAACTACACTAGACTACCTGAAACAACACAAAACTACACTAGACTACCTGAAACAACACGAATCAGCACTGGACTACATGAGGCAACACAGAACTACCCTAGACAATGTCAAACAACACAAAACTACACTAGACTATGTGAAACAACACAAAACTACACCAGACTACCTGAAACAACACAAAACTACACTAGACTATGCAAAAAAACGCAAGACTACTCTAGACTACCTGAAAAAACACAAGACTACTCTAGACTACCTGAAACAGCACAAAACTGCACTGGACTACCTGAAACAACACAAAACTACACTAGACTACCTGAAACAGCACAAAACTACACGAGACTACCTGAAACAACACAAAACTGGACTGGACTATGAAACAACACAAAACTACACTAGACTACCTGAAACAGCACAAAACTACTCTAGACTACCTGAAACAGCACAAAACTGCACTAGACTACCTGAAACAACACAAAACTACACTAGACTATGCAAAAAAAACTAAAGACTACTCTAGACTACCTGAAAAAACACAAGACTACACTAGACTACCTGAAACAACACAAAACTGGACTGGACTATGTGAAACAACACAAAACTACACTAGACTACCTGAAACAGCACAAAACTACACTAGACTACCTGAAACAACACAAAACTGGACTGGACTATGTGAAACAACACAAAACTACACCAGACTACCTGAAACAACACAAATCCTCAGTGGACTATGTGAAACAACACAAAACTACATTAGACTACCTGAAACAACACAAAACTACACTGGATTACCTGAGACAACACAAAACTACACCAGACTATCTGAAATGACACAAAACTACAATAGACTACCTGCAACAACACAAATCTACACTGGACTGCGTGAAACAACACAAAACTACACTGGACTATGTGAAGCGACACAAAACTACACTAGATTACCTGAGTTAAAACAAATCTACACTAGACTATGTGAAACAACACAAAACTACTCTAGACTCCCGGAAACAACACAAAACTACACTAGACTACCTGAAACAACACAAAACTACACTAGAGTGATTTAAACAATACCAACCTACACTAGAATACATAAAACAACACAAAAGTAGACTAGACAATCTGAAACAACAGAAAACCAGTCTAGAAAATAAGAAACAATACAAAACTACACCAGATTACCTGAAACAACAGAAAACTACACTAGACTACCTGAAACAACACAAAACTACACCAGACTACCTGAAAAGACACAAAACTACAATAGACTACCTGCAACAACACAAATCTACACTGGACTGCCTGAAACAACACAAAACTACACTAGACTATGTGAAACAACAGAAAACTACACTAGACTACCTGAAACAACACAAAACTACACCAGACTACCTGAAAAGACACAAAACTACAATAGACTACCTGCAACAACACAAATCTACACTGGACTGCCTGTAACAACAGAAAACTACACTAGACTATGTGAAACAACACAAAACTACTCTAGACTCCCTGAAACAACACAAAACTACACTAGACTACCTGAAACAACACAAAACTACACCAGACTACCTGAAAAGACACAAAACTACACTAGACTACCTACAACAACATAAGACTACACTAGACGACGTGAAACAACACAAAACTACTCTGGACTATGTGAAACGACACAAAACTACACTAGATTACCTGAGTCAAAACAAATCTACACTAGACGATGTGAAACAACACAAAACTACACTAGACTACGTGAAACAACACAAAACTACTCTAGACTCCCGAAAACAACACAAAACTACACTGGACTACCTGAAACAACACAAAACTACACTAGACTACCTGAAACAACACAAAACTACACTAGAGTAAGTTAAACAATACCAACCTACACTAGAATACGTAAAACAACACAAAAGTAGACTAGACAATCTGAAACAACACAAAACTACATTGGACGACCTGAAACAACACAAAACTACACTGGACGACCTGAAACAACACAAAACTACTCCAGACTACCTGAAACGACACAAAACTACACTGGACAACCTGAAACAACACAAAACTACACTAGTCTACAAGAAACAACACAAAACTACACTAGACTACCTGAAACAACACAAAACTACACTAGACAGCTGAGACAACACGAATCAGCACTGGACTACATGAGGCAACGCAGAACTACCCTAGACAATGTCAAACAACGCAAAACTACACTAGACTATTTGAAACAACACAAAACTACACCAGACTACCTGAAACAACACAAAACTACACCAGACTACCTGAAACAAACACAAATCCTCAGTGGACTATGTGAAACAACACAAAACTACACTAGACTACCTGAAACAACACAAAACTACACTAGAACACGTAAAACAACACAAAAGTAGACTAGACAATCTGAAACAACACAAAACTACACTGGACTACCTGAAACAACACAAAACTACACTAGACTACCTGAAACAACACAAAAATACACTAGAGTAAGTTAAACAATACCAACCTACATTAGAACACGTAGAACAACACAAAAGTAGACTAGACAATCTGAAACAACACAAAACTACACTAGACTACCTGAAACAACACAAAACTACACTAGACTACCTGAAAGAAAACAAAACTACACTGGACGACCTGAAACAACACAAAACTACTCCAGACTACCTGAAACGACACAAAACTACACTGGACAACCTGAAACAACACAAAACTACACTAGACTACCTGAAACAACACAAAACTACATTAGACTACCTGAAAGAAAACAAAACTACACTGGACGACCTGAAACAACACAAAACTACTCCAGACTACCTGAAACGACACAAAACTACACAGGACAACCTAAAACAACACAAAACTACACTAGACTATGTGAAACAACACAAAACTACACCAGACTACCTGAAACAACACAAAACTACACTAGACTATGCAAAAAAACACAAGACTACTCTAGACTACCTGAAAAAACACAAGACTACTCTAGACTACCTGAAACAACACAAAACTGGACTGGACTATGTGAAACAACACAAAACTACACTAGACTACCTGAAACAGCACAAAACTACACTAGACTACCTGAAACAGCACAAAACCGCACTAGACTACCTGAAACAACACAAAACTACACTAGACTACCTGAAACAGCACAAAACTACACTAGACTACCTGAAACAACACAAAACTACACCAGACTACCTGAAACAACACAAAACTACACTAGACTATGCAAAAAAACACAAGACTACTCTAGACTACCTGAAAAAACACAAGACTACTCTAGACTACCTAAAACAACACAAAACTACACTAGACTATGTGAAACAACACAAAACTACACCAGACTACCTGAAACAACACAAAACTACACTAGACTATGCAAAAAAACACAAGACTACTCTAGACTACCTGAAAAAACACAAGACTACTCTAGACTACCTGAAACAACACAAAACTGGACTGGACTATGTGAAACAACACAAAACTACACTAGACTACCTGAAACAGCACAAAACTACACTAGACTACCTGAAACAGCACAAAACCGCACTAGACTACCTGAAACAACACAAAACTACACTAGACTACCTGAAACAGCACAAAACTACACTAGACTACCTGAAACAACACAAAACTACACCAGACTACCTGAAACAACACAAATCCTCAGTGGACTATGTGAAACAACACAAAACTACATTAGACTACCTGAAACAACACAAAACTACACTGGATTGCCTGAGACAACACAAAACTACACCAGATTATCTGAAATGACACAAAACTACAATAGACTACCTGCAACAACACAAATCTAAACTGGACTGCGTGAAACAACACAAAACTACACTGGACTGTGTGAAACAACACAAAACTACACTAGTCTACCAGAAACAACACAAAACTACACTAGACTACCTGAAACAACACAAAACTACACTAGACAGCTGAGACAACACGAATCAGCACTGGACTACATGAGGCAACGCAGAACTACCCTAGACAATGTCAAACAACACAAAACTACACTAGACTATGTGAAACAACACAAAACTACACCAGACTACCTGAAACAACACAAAACTACACGATACTATGCAAAAAAACACAAGACTACTCTAGACTACCTGAAACAACACAAAACTGGACTGGACTATGTGAAACAACACATAACTACACTAGACTACCTGAAACAGCACAAAACTACACTAGACTACCTGAAACAACACAAAACTGGACTGGACTATGTGAAACAACACAAACCTACACTAGACTATCTGAAAAGTCACAAAACTACACTAGACTACCTGAAACAACACAAAACTACACCAGACTACCTGAAACAACACAAAACTACACTAGACTATGCAAAAAAACACAAGACTACTCTAGACTACCTGAAACAACACAAAACTGGACTGGACTATGTGAAACAACACATAACTACACTAGACTACATGAAACAGCACAAAACTACACTAGACTACCTGAAACAACACAAAACTGGACTGGACTATGTGAAACAACACAAAACTACACTAGACTACCTGAAACAGCACAAAACTACACTAGACTACCTGAAACAGCACAAAACTGCACTAGACTACCTGAAACAACACAAAACTACACCAGACTACCTGAAACAACACAAATCCTCAGTGGACTATGTGAAACAACACAAAACTACATTAGACTACCTGAAACAACACAAAACTACACTGGATTGCCTGAGACAACACAAAACTACACCAGACTATCTGAAATGACACAAAACTACAATAGACTACCTGTAACAACACAAATCTACACTGGACTGCGTGAAACAACACAAAACTACACTGGACTATGTGAAACGACACAAAACTACACTAGATTACCTGAGTCAAAACAAATCTACGCTAGACTATGTGAAACAACACAAAACTACTCTAGACTCCCGGTAACAACACAAAACTACACTAGACTACCTGAAACAACACAAAACTACACTAGAGTAATTTAAACAATACCAACCTACACCAGAATACGTAAAACAACACAAAAGTAGACTAGACAATCTGAAACAACAGAAAACCAGTCTAGAAAATAAGAAACAATACAAAACTACACCAGATTACCTGAAACAAACAAATCTACACTAGACTACCTGAAACAAACAAATCTACACTAGACTACCTGAAACAACGCAAATCTACACTAGACTACCTGAAACAACACAAAACTACACCAGACTACCTGAAAAGACACAAAACTACACTGGACTACCTGAAACAACACATAAACGACACTAGACTACCTGAAACAACACATAAACGACACTAGACTACCTGAAACAACACAAAACTACACCAGATTACCAGAAACCACACAACACTGCACAAGACTACCTGAAACGACACAAAACTACACTGGACTACCTGAAACAACACATAAACGACACTAGACTCCCTGAAACAACACAAAACTACACTAGACTACCTGAAACAGCACAAAACTATACTAGACTACCTGAAACAGCACAAAACTACACTGGACTACCTGAAACAACACAAAACTACACTAGACTACCTGAAAGAAAACAAATCTACACTGGACGACCTGAAACAACACAAAACTACTCCAGACTACCTGAAACAACACAAAACTACTCCAGACTACCTGAAACATTACAAAACTACACTAGACACCCTGAAACCACACAAAACTACACCAGATTACCAGAAACCACACAACACTGCACAAGACTACCTGAAACGACACAAAACTACACTGGACTACCTGAAACAACACAAAACTACACTAGTCTACCTGAAACAACACAAAACTACACTGGACTACCTGAAACAACACAAAACTACACTAGACTACCTGAAACAACACAAAACTATACTAGACTACCTGAAACAGCACAAAACTATACTAGACTACCTGAAACAACACAAAACTATACCAGATTACCAGAAACCACACAACACTGCACAAGACTACCTGAAACGACACAAAACTACACTGGACTGCGTGAAACAACACAAAACTACACTAGACTATGTGAAACAACACAAAACTACTCTAGACTACCTGAAACAACACAACACTGCACAAGACTACCTGAAACGACACAAAACTACACTGGACTACCTGAAACAACTCATAAACGACACTAGACTCCCTGAAACAACACAAAACTACACTAGACTACCTGAAACAGCACAAAACTGCACTAGACTACCTGAAACAACACAAAACTACACTAGACTACCTGAAACATTACAAAACTACACTAGACAACCTGAAACAACACAAAACTACACTAGACTACCTGAAACAACACAAAACTATACCAGATTACCAGAAACCACACAACACTGCACAAGACTACCTGAAACGACACAAAACTACACTGGACTACCTGAAACAACACATAAACGACACTAGACTCCCTGAAACAACACAAAACTACACTAGACTACCTGAAACAGCACAAAACTATACTAGACTACCTGAAACAACACAAAACTACACTAGACTCCCTGAAACAACACAAAACTACACTAGACTACCTGAAACAACACAAAACTACACTAGACTACCTGAAACAACACAAATCCTCAGTGGACTATGTGAAACAACACAAAACTACATTAGACTACCTGTAACAACACAAGACTACTCTAGACTACCTGAAACAACACAAAACTGGACTGGACTATGTGAAACAACACAAAACTACACTAGAGTACCTGAAACAGCACAAAACTACACTAGACTACCTGAAACAGCACAAAACTGCACTAGACTACCTGAAACAACACAAAACTACACTAGACTACCTGAAACAGTACAAAACTACACTAGACTACCTGAAACAACACAAAACTACACTAGACTACCTGAAACAACACAAAACTACACTGGACTGCGTGAAACAACACAAAACTACACTGGACTATGTGAAACGACACAAAACTACACTAGTCTACCAGAAACAACACAAAACTACACTAGACTACCTGAAACAACACAAAACTACACTAGACAGCTGAGACAACACGAATCAGCACTGGACTACATGAGGCAACGCAGAACTACCCTAGACAATGTCAAACAACACAAAACTACACTAGACTATGTGAAACAACACAAAACTACACCAGACTACCTGAAACAACACAGAACTACACTAGACTACCTGAAACAACACAAAACTACACTATACTATGCAAAAAAACACAAGACTACTCCAGACTACCTGAAACAACACAAAACTGGACTGGACTATGTGAAACAACACATAACTACACTAGACTACCTGACACAGCACAAAACTACACTAGACTACCTGAAACAACACAAAACTGGACTGGACTATGTGAAACAACACAAAACTACACTAGACTACCTGAAAAGGCACAAAACTACACTGGATTGCCTGAGACAACACAAAACTACACCAGACTATCTGAAATGACACAAAACTACAATAGACTACCTGTAACAACACAAATCTACACTGGACTGCGTGAAACAACACAAAACTACACTGGACTATGTGAAACGACACAAAACTACACTAGATTACCTGAGTCAAAACAAATCTACACTAGACTATGTGAAACAACACAAAACTACTCTAGACTCCCGGAAACAACACAAAACTACACTAGACTACCTGAAACAACACAAAACTACACTAGTGTAATTTAAACAATACCAACCTACACTAGAATACGTAAAACAACACAAAAGTAGACAAGACAATCTGAAACAACAGAAAACCAGTCTAGAAAATAAGAAACAATACAAAACTACACCAGATTACCTGAAACAAACAAATCTACACTGGACTACCTGAAACAAACAAATCTACACTAGACTACCTGAAACAACACAAAACTATACCAGATTACCAGAAACCACACAACACTGCACAAGGCTACCTGAAACGACACAAAACTACACTGGACTACCTGAAACAACACATAAACGACACTAGACTCCCTGAAACAACACAAAACTACACTAGACTACCTGAAACAGCACAAAACTATACTAGACTACCTGAAACAACACAAAACTACACTAGACTCCCTGAAACAACACAAAACTACACTAGACTACCTGAAACAACACAAAACTACACTAGACTACCTGAAACAGCACAAAACTATACTAGACTACCTGAAACAACACAAAACTACACTAGACTACCTGAAACAACACAAAACTACACTAGACTACCTGAAACAGCACAAAACTATACTAGACTACCTGAAACAACACAAAACTACACTAGACTACCTGAAACAACACAAAACTACACTAGAACACGTAAAACAACACAAAAGTAGACTAGACAATCTGAAACAACACAAAACTACACTGGACTACCTGAAACAGCACAAAACTACACTAGACTACCTGAAACAACACAAAACTACACCAGACTACCTGAAACAACACAAATCCTCAGTGGACTATGTGAAACAACACAAAACTACATTAGACTACCTGAAACAACACAAAACTACACTGGATTGCCTGAGACAACACAAAACTACACCAGATTATCTGAAATGACACAAAACTACAATAGACTACCTGCAACAACACAAATCTAAACTGGACTGCGTGAAACAACACAAAACTACACTGGACTGTGTGAAACAACACAAAACTACACTAGTCTACCAGAAACAACACAAAACTACACTAGACTACCTGAAACAACACAAAACTACACGAGACAGCTGAGACAACACGAATCAGCACTGGACTACATGAGGCAACGCAGAACTACCCTAGACAATGTCAAACAACACAAAACTACACTAGACTATGTGAAACAACACAAAACTACACCAGACTACCTGAAACAACACAAAACTACACGATACTATGCAAAAAAACACAAGACTACTCTAGACTACCTGAAACAACACAAAACTGGA
Organism: Hypanus sabinus; assembly: GCF_030144855.1. Lineage (NCBI taxonomy): Eukaryota > Metazoa > Chordata > Chondrichthyes > Myliobatiformes > Dasyatidae > Hypanus > Hypanus sabinus. The sequence goes on along the minus strand of NW_026781613.1, from coordinate 122,931 downwards.
CTGGACTATGTGAAACAACACATAACTACACTAGACTACCTGAAACAGCACAAAACTACACTAGACTACCTGAAACAACACAAAACTACACTAGACTACCTGAAACAAGACAAAACTACACTAGACTACCTGAAAGAAAACAAAACTACACTGGACGACCTGAAACAACACAAAACTACACTGGACAACCTGAAACAACACAAAACTACACTAGTCTACAAGAAACAACACAAAACTACACTAGACTACCTGAAACAACACAAAACTACACTAGACAGCTGAGACAACACGAATCAGCACTGGACTACATGAGGCAACGCAGAACTACCCTAGACAATGTCAAACAACGCAAAACTACACTAGACTATTTGAAACAACACAAAACTACACCAGACTACCTGAAACAACACAAAACTACACCAGACTACCTGAAACAAACACAAATCCTCAGTGGACTATGTGAAACAACACAAAACTACATTAGACTGCCTGAAACAACACAAAACTAAACTGGATTACCTGAGACAACACAAAACTACACCAGACTATCTGAAATGACACAAAACTACAATAGACTACCTGTAACAACACAAATCTACACTGGACTGCGTGAAACAACACAAAACTACACTGGACTATGTGAAACGACACAAAACTACACTAGATTACCTGAGTCAAAACAAATCTACACTAGACTATGTGAAACAACACAAAACTACTCTAGACTCCCGGAAACAACACAAAACTACACTAGACTACCTGAAACAACACAAAACTACACTAGTGTAATTTAAACAATACCAACCTACACTAGAATACGTAAAACAACACAAAAGTAGACTAGACAATCTGAAACAACAGAAAACCAGTCTAGAAAATAAGAAACAATACAAAACTACACCAGATTACCTGAAACAAACAAATCTACACTGGACTACCTGAAACAAACAAATCTACACTAGACTACCTGAAACAACACAAAACTATACCAGATTACCAGAAACCACACAACACTGCACAAGGCTACCTGAAACGACACAAAACTACACTGGACTACCTGAAACAACACATAAACGACACTAGACGCCCTGAAACAACACAAAACTACACTAGACTACCTGAAACAGCACAAAACTATACTAGACTACCTGAAACAACACAAAACTACACTAGACTCCCTGAAACAACACAAAACTACACTAGACTACCTGAAACAACACAAAACTACACTAGACTACCTGAAACAGCACAAAACTATACTAGACTACCTGAAACAACACAAAACTACACAATACACCCTGAAACAACACAAAACTACACTAGACTACCTGAAACAACACAAAACTACACTAGAACACGTAAAACAACACAAAAGTAGACTAGACAATCTGAAACAACACAAAACTACACTGGACTACCTGAAACAACACAAAACTACACTAGACTACCTGAAACAACACAAAAATACACTAGAGTAAGTTAAACAATACCAACCTACACTAGAACACGTAGAACAACACAAAAGTAGACTAGACAATCTGAAACAACACAAAACTACACTAGACTACCTGAAACAACACAAAACTACACTAGACTACCTGAAAGAAAACAAAACTACACTGGACGACCTGAAACAACACAAAACTACTCCAGACTACCTGAAACGACACAAAACTACACTGGACAACCTGAAACAACACAAAACTACACTAGACTACCTGAAACAACACAAAACTACATTAGACTACCTGAAAGAAAACAAAACTACACTGGACGACCTGAAACAACACAAAACTACTCCAGACTACCTGAAACGACACAAAACTACACAGGACAACCTAAAACAACACAAAACGACACTAGACTATGTGAAACAACACAAAACTACACCAGACTACCTGAAACAACACAAAACTACACTAGACTATGCAAAAAAACACAAGACTACTCTAGACTACCTGAAAAAACACAAGACTACTCTAGACTACCTGAAACAACACAAAACTGGACTGGACTATGTGAAACAACACAAAACTACACTAGACTACCTGAAACAGCACAAAACTACACTAGACTACCTGAAACAGCACAAAACCGCACTAGACTACCTGAAACAACACAAAACTACACTAGACTACCTGAAACAGCACAAAACTACACTAGACTACCTGAAACAACACAAAACTACACCAGACTACCTGAAACAACACAAAACTACACTAGACTATGCAAAAAAACACAAGACTACTCTAGACTACCTGAAAAAACACAAGACTACTCTAGACTACCTAAAACAACACAAAACTACACTAGACTATGTGAAACAACACAAAACTACACCAGACTACCTGAAACAACACAAAACTACACTAGACTATGCAAAAAAACACAAGACTACTCTAGACTACCTGAAAAAACACAAGACTACTCTAGACTACCTGAAACAACACAAAACTGGACTGGACTATGTGAAACAACACAAAACTACACTAGACTACCTGAAACAGCACAAAACTACACTAGACTACCTGAAACAGCACAAAACCGCACTAGACTACCTGAAACAACACAAAACTACACTAGACTACCTGAAACAGCACAAAACTACACTAGACTACCTGAAACAACACAAAACTACACCAGACTACCTGAAACAACACAAATCCTCAGTGGACTATGTGAAACAACACAAAACTACATTAGACTACCTGAAACAACACAAAACTACACTGGATTGCCTGAGACAACACAAAACTACACCAGATTATCTGAAATGACACAAAACTACAATAGACTACCTGCAACAACACAAATCTAAACTGGACTGCGTGAAACAACACAAAACTACACTGGACTGTGTGAATCAACACAAAACTACACTAGTCTACCAGAAACAACACAAAACTACACTAGACTACCTGAAACAACACAAAACTACACTAGACAGCTGAGACAACACGAATCAGCACTGGACTACATGAGGCAACGCAGAACTACCCTAGACAATGTCAAACAACACAAAACTACACTAGACTATGTGAAACAACACAAAACTACACCAGACTACCTGAAACAACACAAAACTACACGATACTATGCAAAAAAACACAAGACTACTCTAGACTACCTGAAACAACACAAAACTGGACTGGACTATGTGAAACAACACATAACTACACTAGACTACCTGAAACAGCACAAAACTACACTAGACTACCTGAAACAACACAAAACTGGACTGGACTATGTGAAACAACACAAACCTACACTAGACTATCTGAAAAGTCACAAAACTACACTAGACTACCTGAAACAACACAAAACTACACCAGACTACCTGAAACAACACAAAACTACACTAGACTATGCAAAAAAACACAAGACTACTCTAGACTACCTGAAACAACACAAAACTGGACTGGACTATGTGAAACAACACATAACTACACTAGACTACATGAAACAGCACAAAACTACACTAGACTACCTGAAACAACACAAAACTGGACTGGACTATGTGAAACAACACAAAACTACACTAGACTACCTGAAACAGCACAAAACTACACTAGACTACCTGAAACAGCACAAAACTGCACTAGACTACCTGAAACAACACAAAACTACACCAGACTACCTGAAACAACACAAATCCTCAGTGGATTGCCTGAGACAACACAAAACTACACCAGACTATCTGAAATGACACAAAACTACAATAGACTACCTGTAACAACACAAATCTACACTGGACTGCGTGAAACAACACAAAACTACACTGGACTATGTGAAACGACACAAAACTACACTAGATTACCTGAGTCAAAACAAATCTACGCTAGACTATGTGAAACAACACAAAACTACTCTAGACTCCCGGTAACAACACAAAACTACACTAGACTACCTGAAACAACACAAAACTACACTAGAGTAATTTAAACAATACCAACCTACACCAGAATACGTAAAACAACACAAAAGTAGACTAGACAATCTGAAACAACAGAAAACCAGTCTAGAAAATAAGAAACAATACAAAACTACACCAGATTACCTGAAACAAACAAATCTACACTAGACTACCTGAAACAAACAAATCTACACTAGACTACCTGAAACAACGCAAATCTACACTAGACTACCTGAAACAACACAAAACTACACCAGACTACCTGAAAAGACACAAAACTACACTGGACTACCTGAAACAACACATAAACGACACTAGACTACCTGAAACAACACATAAACGACACTAGACTACCTGAAACAACACAAAACTACACCAGATTACCAGAAACCACACAACACTGCACAAGACTACCTGAAACGACACAAAACTACACTGGACTACCTGAAACAACACATAAACGACACTAGACTCCCTGAAACAACACAAAACTACACTAGACTACCTGAAACAGCACAAAACTATACTAGACTACCTGAAACAGCACAAAACTACACTGGACTACCTGAAACAACACAAAACTACACTAGACTACCTGAAAGAAAACAAATCTACACTGGACGACCTGAAACAACACAAAACTACTCCAGACTACCTGAAACAACACAAAACTACTCCAGACTACCTGAAACATTACAAAACTACACTAGACACCCTGAAACCACACAAAACTACACCAGATTACCAGAAACCACACAACACTGCACAAGACTACCTGAAACGACACAAAACTACACTGGACTACCTGAAACAACACAAAACTATACTAGACTACCTGAAACAGCACAAAACTATACTAGACTACCTGAAACAACACAAAACTATACCAGATTACCAGAAACCACACAACACTGCACAAGACTACCTGAAACGACACAAAACTACACTGGACTGCGTGAAACAACACAAAACTACACTAGACTATGTGAAACAACACAAAACTACTCTAGACTACCTGAAACAACACAACACTGCACAAGACTACCTGAAACGACACAAAACTACACTGGACTACCTGAAACAACTCATAAACGACACTAGACTCCCTGAAACAACACAAAACTACACTAGACTACCTGAAACAGCACAAAACTGCACTAGACTACCTGAAACAACACAAAACTACACTAGACTACCTGAAACATTACAAAACTACACTAGACAACCTGAAACAACACAAAACTACACTGGACTACCTGAAACAACACAAAACTATACCAGATTACCAGAAACCACACAACACTGCACAAGACTACCTGAAACGACACAAAACTACACTGGACTACCTGAAACAACACATAAACGACACTAGACTCCCTGAAACAACACAAAACTACACTAGACTACCTGAAACAGCACAAAACTATACTAGACTACCTGAAACAACACAAAACTACACTAGACTCCCTGAAACAACACAAAACTACACTAGACTACCTGAAACAACACAAATCCTCAGTGGACTATGTGAAACAACACAAAACTACATTAGACTACCTGTAACAACACAAGACTACTCTAGACTACCTGAAACAACACAAAACTGGACTGGACTATGTGAAACAACACAAAACTACACTAGAGTACCTGAAACAGCACAAAACTACACTAGACTACCTGAAACAGCACAAAACTGCACTAGACTACCTGAAACAACACAAAACTACACTAGACTACCTGAAACAGTACAAAACTACACTAGACTACCTGAAACAGCACAAAACTATACTAGACTACCTGAAACAACACAAAACTACACAAGACTCCCTGAAACAACACAAAACTACACTAGACTACCTGAAACAACACAAAACTACACTAGACTACCTGAAACAACACAAATCCTCAGTGGACTATGTGAAACAACACAAAACTGCACTAGACTACCTGAAACAACACAAAACTACACCAGACTACCTGAAACAACACAAAACTACACTAGACTATGCAAAAAAACACAAGACTACTCTAGACTACCTGAAACAACACAAAACTACACTAGACTACCTGAAACATTACAAAACTACACTAGACAACCTGAAACAACACAAAACTACACTGGACAACCTGAAACAACACAAAACTACACTAGTCTACAAGAAACAACACAACACTGCACAAGACTACCTGAAACGACACAAAACTACACTGGACTACCTGAAACAACACATAAACGACACTAGACTCCCTGAAACAACACAAAACTACACTAGACTACCTGAAACAGCACAAAACTATACTAGACTACCTGAAACAACACAAAACTACACTAGACTCCCTGAAACAACACAAAACTACACTAGACTACCTGAAACAACACAAAACTACACTAGACTACCTGAAACAGCACAAAACTATACTAGACTACCTGAAACAACACAAAACTACACAAGACACCCTGAAACAACACAAAACTACACTAGACTACCTGAAACAACACAAAACTACACTAGAACACGTAAAACAACACAAAAGTAGACTAGACAATCTGAAACAACACAAAACTACACTGGACTACCTGAAACAACACAAAACTACACTAGACTACCTGTAACAACACAAAAATACACTAGAGTAAGTTAAACAATACCAACCTACACTAGAACACGTAGAACAACACAAAAGTAGACTAGACAATCTGAAACAACACAAAACTACACTAGACTACCTGAAACAACACAAAACTACACTAGACTACCTGAAAGAAAACAAAACTACACTGGACGACCTGAAACAACACAAAACTACTCCAGACTACCTGAAACGACACAAAACTACACTGGACAACCTGAAACAACACAAAACTACACTAGACTACCTGAAACAACACAAAACTACACTAGACTACCTGAAAGAAAACAAAACTACACTGGACGACCTGAAACAACACAAAACTACTCCAGACTACCTGAAATGACACAAAACTACACTGGACAACCTAAAACAACACAAAACTACACTAGACTATGTGAAACAACACAAAACTACACCAGACTACCTGAAACAACACAAAACTACACTAGACTATGCAAAAAAACACAAGACTACTCTAGACTACCTGAAAAAACACAAGACTACTCTAGACTACCTGAAACAACACAAAACTGGACTGGACTATGTGAAACAACACAAAACTACACTAGACTACCTGAAACAACACAAAACTACACTAGACTACCTGAAACAGCACAAAACTATACTAGACTACCTGAAACAACACAAAACTACACTAGACTCCCTGAAACAACACAAAACTACACTAGACTACCTGAAACAACACAAAACTACACTGGACTGCGTGAAACAACACAAAACTACACTGGACTATGTGAAACGACACAAAACTACACTAGTCTACCAGAAACAACACAAAACTACACTAGACTACCTGAAACAACACAAAACTACACTAGACAGCTGAGACAACACGAATCAGCACTGGACTACATGAGGCAACGCAGAACTACCCTAGACAATGTCAAACAACACAAAACTACACTAGTCTACCAGAAACAACACAAAACTACACTAGACTACCTGAAACAACACAAAACTACACTAGACAGCTGAGACAACACGAATCAGCACTGGACTACATGAGGCAACGCAGAACTACCCTAGACAATGTCAAACAACACAAAACTACACTAGACTATGTGAAACAACACAAAACTACACCAGACTACCTGAAACAACACAGAACTACACTAGACTACCTGAAACAACACAAAACTACACTATACTATGCAAAAAAACACAAGACTACTCCAGACTACCTGAAACAACACAAAACTGGACTGGACTATGTGAAACAACACATAACTACACTAGACTACCTGAAACAGCACAAAACTACACTAGACTACCTGAAACAACACAAAACTGGACTGGACTATGTGAAACAACACAAAACTACACTAGACTACCTGAAAAGGCACAAAACTACACTGGATTGCCTGAGACAACACAAAACTACACCAGACTATCTGAAATGACACAAAACTACAATAGACTACCTGTAACAACACAAATCTACACTGGACTGCGTGAAACAACACAAAACTACACTGGACTATGTGAAACGACACAAAACTACACTAGATTACCTGAGTCAAAACAAATCTACACTAGACTATGTGAAACAACACAAAACTACTCTAGACTCCCGGAAACAACACAAAACTACACTAGACTACCTGAAACAACACAAAACTACACTAGTGTAATTTAAACAATACCAACCTACACTAGAATACGTAAAACAACACAAAAGTAGACTAGACAATCTGAAACAACAGAAAACCAGTCTAGAAAATAAGAAACAATACAAAACTACACCAGATTACCTGAAACAAACAAATCTACACTGGACTACCTGAAACAAACAAATCTACACTAGACTACCTGAAACAACACAAAACTATACCAGATTACCAGAAACCACACAACACTGCACAAGGCTACCTGAAACGACACAAAACTACACTGGACTACCTGAAACAGCACAAAACTATACTAGACTACCTGAAACAACACAAAACTACACTAGACTCCCTGAAACAACACAAAACTACACTAGACTACCTGAAACAACACAAAACTACACTAGACTACCTGAAACAGCACAAAACTATACTAGACTACCTGAAACAACACAAAACTACACAAGACACCCTGAAACAACACAAAACTACACTAGACTACCTGAAACAACACAAAACTACACTAGAACACGTAAAACAACACAAAAGTAGACTAGACAATCTGAAACAACACAAAACTACACTGGACTACCTGAAACAGCACAAAACTACACTAGACTACCTGAAACAACACAAAACTACACCAGACTACCTGAAACAACACAAATCCTCAGTGGACTATGTGAAACAACACAAAACTACATTAGACTACCTGAAACAACACAAAACTACACTGGATTGCCTGAGACAACACAAAACTACACCAGATTATCTGAAATGACACAAAACTACAATAGACTACCTGCAACAACACAAATCTAAACTGGACTGCGTGAAACAACACAAAACTACACTGGACTGTGTGAAACAACACAAAACTACACTAGTCTACCAGAAACAACACAAAACTACACTAGACTACCTGAAACAACACAAAACTACACGAGACAGCTGAGACAACACGAATCAGCACTGGACTACATGAGGCAACGCAGAACTACCCTAGACAATGTCAAACAACACAAAACTACACTAGACTATGTGAAACAACACAAAACTACACCAGACTACCTGAAACAACACAAAACTACACGATACTATGCAAAAAAACACAAGACTACTCTAGACTACCTGAAACAACACAAAACTGGACTGGACTATGTGAAACAACACATAACTACACTAGACTACCTGAAACAGCACAAAACTACACTAGACTACCTGAAACAACACAAAACTACACTAGACTACCTGAAACAAGACAAAACTACACTAGACTACCTGAAAGAAAACAAAACTACACTGGACGACCTGAAACAACACAAAACTACACTGGACAACCTGAAACAACACAAAACTACACTAGTCTACAAGAAACAACACAAAACTACACTAGACTACCTGAAACAACACAAAACTACACTAGACAGCTGAGACAACACGAATCAGCACTGGACTACATGAGGCAACGCAGAACTACCCTAGACAATGTCAAACAACGCAAAACTACACTAGACTATTTGAAACAACACAAAACTACACCAGACTACCTGAAACAACACAAAACTACACCAGACTACCTGAAACAAACACAAATCCTCAGTGGACTATGTGAAACAACACAAAACTACATTAGACTGCCTGAAACAACACAAAACTAAACTGGATTACCTGAGACAACACAAAACTACACCAGACTATCTGAAATGACACAAAACTACAATAGACTACCTGTAACAACACAAATCTACACTGGACTGCGTGAAACAACACAAAACTACACTGGACTATGTGAAACGACACAAAACTACACTAGATTACCTGAGTCAAAACAAATCTACACTAGACTATGTGAAACAACACAAAACTACTCTAGACTCCCGGAAACAACACAAAACTACACTAGACTACCTGAAACAACACAAAACTACACTAGTGTAATTTAAACAATACCAACCTACACTAGAATACGTAAAACAACACAAAAGTAGACTAGACAATCTGAAACAACAGAAAACCAGTCTAGAAAATAAGAAACAATACAAAACTACACCAGATTACCTGAAACAAACAAATCTACACTGGACTACCTGAAACAAACAAATCTACACTAGACTACCTGAAACAACACAAAACTATACCAGATTACCAGAAACCACACAACACTGCACAAGGCTACCTGAAACGACACAAAACTACACTGGACTACCTGAAACAACACATAAACGACACTAGACGCCCTGAAACAACACAAAACTACACTAGACTACCTGAAACAGCACAAAACTATACTAGACTACCTGAAACAACACAAAACTACACTAGACTCCCTGAAACAACACAAAACTACACTAGACTACCTGAAACAACACAAAACTACACTAGACTACCTGAAACAGCACAAAACTATACTAGACTACCTGAAACAACACAAAACTACACAATACACCCTGAAACAACACAAAACTACACTAGACTACCTGAAACAACACAAAACTACACTAGAACACGTAAAACAAAACAAAAGTAGACTAGACAATCTGAAACAACACAAAACTACACTGGACTACCTGAAACAACACAAAACTACACTAGACTACCTGAAACAACACAAAAATACACTAGAGTAAGTTAAACAATACCAACCTACACTAGAACACGTAGAACAACACAAAAGTAGACTAGACAATCTGAAACAACACAAAACTACACTAGACTACCTGAAACAACACAAAACTACACTAGACTACCTGAAAGAAAACAAAACTACACTGGACGACCTGAAACAACACAAAACTACTCCAGACTACCTGAAACGACACAAAACTACACTGGACAACCTGAAACAACACAAAACTACACTAGACTACCTGAAACAACACAAAACTACATTAGACTACCTGAAAGAAAACAAAACTACACTGGACGACCTGAAACAACACAAAACTACTCCAGACTACCTGAAACGACACAAAACTACACAGGACAACCTAAAACAACACAAAACTACACTAGACTATGTGAAACAACACAAAACTACACCAGACTACCTGAAACAACACAAAACTACACTAGACTATGCAAAAAAACACAAGACTACTCTAGACTACCTGAAAAAACACAAGACTACTCTAGACTACCTGAAACAACACAAAACTGGACTGGACTATGTGAAACAACACAAAACTACACTAGACTACCTGAAACAGCACAAAACTACACTAGACTACCTGAAACAGCACAAAACCGCACTAGACTACCTGAAACAACACAAAACTACACTAGACTACCTGAAACAGCACAAAACTACACTAGACTACCTGAAACAACACAAAACTACACCAGACTACCTGAAACAACACAAATCCTCAGTGGACTATGTGAAACAACACAAAACTACATTAGACTACCTGAAACAACACAAAACTACACTGGATTGCCTGAGACAACACAAAACTACACCAGATTATCTGAAATGACACAAAACTACAATAGACTACCTGCAACAACACAAATCTAAACTGGACTGCGTGAAACAACACAAAACTACACTGGACTGTGTGAAACAACACAAAACTACACTAGTCTACCAGAAACAACACAAAACTACACTAGACTACCTGAAACAACACAAAACTACACTAGACAGCTGAGACAACACGAATCAGCACTGGACTACATGAGGCAACGCAGAACTACCCTAGACAATGTCAAACAACACAAAACTACACTAGACTATGTGAAACAACACAAAACTACACCAGACTACCTGAAACAACACAAAACTACACGATACTATGCAAAAAAACACAAGACTACTCTAGACTACCTGAAACAACACAAAACTGGACTGGACTATGTGAAACAACACATAACTACACTAGACTACCTGAAACAGCACAAAACTACACTAGACTACCTGAAACAACACAAAACTGGACTGGACTATGTGAAACAACACAAACCTACACTAGACTATCTGAAAAGTCACAAAACTACACTAGACTACCTGAAACAACACAAAACTACACCAGACTACCTGAAACAACACAAAACTACACTAGACTATGCAAAAAAACACAAGACTACTCTAGACTACCTGAAACAACACAAAACTGGACTGGACTATGTGAAACAACACATAACTACACTAGACTACATGAAACAGCACAAAACTACACTAGACTACCTGAAACAACACAAAACTGGACTGGACTATGTGAAACAACACAAAACTACACTAGACTACCTGAAACAGCACAAAACTACACTAGACTACCTGAAACAGCACAAAACTGCACTAGACTACCTGAAACAACACAAAACTACACCAGACTACCTGAAACAACACAAATCCTCAGTGGACTATGTGAAACAACACAAAACTACATTAGACTACCTGAAACAACACAAAACTACACTGGATTGCCTGAGACAACACAAAACTACACCAGACTATCTGAAATGACACAAAACTACAATAGACTACCTGTAACAACACAAATCTACACTGGACTGCGTGAAACAACACAAAACTACACTGGACTATGTGAAACGACACAAAACTACACTAGATTACCTGAGTCAAAACAAATCTACGCTAGACTATGTGAAACAACACAAAACTACTCTAGACTCCCGGTAACAACACAAAACTACACTAGACTACCTGAAACAACACAAAACTACACTAGAGTAATTTAAACAATACCAACCTACACCAGAATACGTAAAACAACACAAAAGTAGACTAGACAATCTGAAACAACAGAAAACCAGTCTAGAAAATAAGAAACAATACAAAACTACACCAGATTACCTGAAACAAACAAATCTACACTAGACAACCTGAAACAAACAAATCTACACTAGACTACCTGAAACAACGCAAATCTACACTAGACTACCTGAAACAACACAAAACTACACCAGACTACCTGAAAAGACACAAAACTACACTGGACTACCTGAAACAACACATAAACGACACTAGACTACCTGAAACAACACATAAACGACACTAGACTACCTGAAACAACACAAAACTACACCAGATTACCAGAAACCACACAACACTGCACAAGACTACCTGAAACGACACAAAACTACACTGGACTACCTGAAACAACACATAAACGACACTAGACTCCCTGAAACAACACAAAACTACACTAGACTACCTGAAACAGCACAAAACTATACTAGACTACCTGAAACAGCACAAAACTACACTGGACTACCTGAAACAACACAAAACTACACTAGACTACCTGAAAGAAAACAAATCTACACTGGACGACCTGAAACAACACAAAACTACTCCAGACTACCTGAAACAACACAAAACTACTCCAGACTACCTGAAACATTACAAAACTACACTAGACACCCTGAAACCACACAAAACTACACCAGATTACCAGAAACCACACAACACTGCACAAGACTACCTGAAACGACACAAAACTACACTGGACTACCTGAAACAACACAAAACTATACTAGACTACCTGAAACAGCACAAAACTATACTAGACTACCTGAAACAACACAAAACTATACCAGATTACCAGAAACCACACAACACTGCACAAGACTACCTGAAACGACACAAAACTACACTGGACTGCGTGAAACAACACAAAACTACACTAGACTATGTGAAACAACACAAAACTACTCTAGACTACCTGAAACAACACAACACTGCACAAGACTACCTGAAACGACACAAAACTACACTGGACTACCTGAAACAACTCATAAACGACACTAGACTCCCTGAAACAACACAAAACTACACTAGACTACCTGAAACAGCACAAAACTGCACTAGACTACCTGAAACAACACAAAACTACACTAGACTACCTGAAACATTACAAAACTACACTAGACAACCTGAAACAACACAAAACTACACTAGACTACCAGAAACAACACAAAACTATACCAGATTACCAGAAACCACACAACACTGCACAAGACTACCTGAAACGACACAAAACTACACTGGACTACCTGAAACAACACATAAACGACACTAGACTCCCTGAAACAACACAAAACTACACTAGACTACCTGAAACAGCACAAAACTGCACTAGACTACCTGAAACAACACAAATCCTCAGTGGACTATGTGAAACAACACAAAACTACATTAGACAACCTGTAACAACACAAGACTACTCTAGACTACCTGAAACAACACAAAACTGGACTAGACTATGTGAAACAACACAAAACTACACTAGACTACCTGAAACAGCACAAAACTACACTAGACTACCTGAAACAGCACAAAACTGCACTAGACTACCTGAAACAACACAAAACTACACTAGACTACCTGAAACAGTACAAAACTACACTAGACTACCTGAAACAGCACAAAACTATACTAGACTGCCTGAAACAACACAAAACTACACTAGACTCCCTGAAACAACACAAAACTACACTAGACTACCTGAAACAACACAAAACTACACTAGACTACCTGAAACAACACAAATCCTCAGTGGACTATGTGAAACAACACAAAACTACATTAGACTACCTGTAACAACACAAGACTACTCTAGACTACCTGAAACAACACAAAACTGGACTGGACTATGTGAAACAACACAAAACTACACTAGACTACCTGAAACAGCACAAAACTACACTAGACTACCTGAAACAGCACAAAACTGCACTAGACTACCTGAAACAACACAAAACTACACTAGACTACCTGAAACAAACAAATCTATACTAGACTACCTGAAACAACGCAAATCTACACTAGACTACCTGAAACAACACAAAAATACACCAGACTACCTGAGAAGACACAAAACTACACTGGACTACCTGAAACAACACATAAACGACACTAGACTACCTGAAACAACACATAAACGACACTAGACTACCTGAAACAACACAAAACTACACCAGATTACCAGAAACCACACAACACTGCACAAGACTACCTGAAACGACACAAAACTACACTGGACTACCTGAAACAACACATAAACGACACAAGACTCCCTGAAACAACACAAAACTACACTAGACTACCTGAAACAGCACAAAACTATACTAGACTACCTGAAACAGCACAAAACTACACTGGACTACCTGAAACAACACAAAACTACACTAGACTACCTGAAAGAAAACAAATCTACACTGGACGACCTGAAACAACACAAAACTACTCCAGACTACCTGAAACAACACAAAACTACTCCAGACTACCTGAAACATTACAAAACTACACTAGACACCCTGAAACCACACAAAACTACACCAGATTACCAGAAACCACACAACACTGCACAAGACTACCTGAAACGACACAAAACTACACTGGACTACCTGAAACAACACAAAACTATACTAGACTACCTGAAACAGCACAAAACTATACTAGACTACCTGAAACAACACAAAACTATACCAGATTACCAGAAACCACACAACACTGCACAAGACTACCTGAAACGACACAAAACTACACTGGACTGCGTGAAACAACACAAAACTACACTAGACTATGTGAAACAACACAAAACTACTCTAGACTACCTGAAACAACACAACACTGCACAAGACTACCTGAAACGACACAAAACTACACTGGACTACCTGAAACAACTCATAAACGACACTAGACTCCCTGAAACAACTCAAAACTACACTAGACTACCTGAAACAGCACAAAACTGCACTAGACTACCAGAAACAACACAAAACTACACTAGACTACCTGAAACATTACAAAACTACACTAGACAACCTGAAACAACACAAAACTACACTAGACTACCTGAAACAACACAAAACTATACCAGATTACCAGAAACCACACAACACTGCACAAGACTACCTGAAACGACACAAAACTACACTGGACTACCTGAAACAACACATAAACGACACTAGACTCCCTGAAACAACACAAAACTACACTAGACTACCTGAAACAGCACAAAACTATACTAGACTACCTGAAACAACACAAAACTACACTAGACTCCCTGAAACAACACAAAACTACACTAGACTACCTGAAACAACACAAAACTACACTAGACTACCTGAAACAACACAAATCCTCAGTGGACTATGTGAAACAACACAAAACTACATTAGACTACCTGTAACAACACAAGACTACTCTAGACTACCTGAAACAGCACAAAACTATACTAGACTACCTGAAACAACACAAAACTACACTAGACTCCCTGAAACAACACAAAACTACACTAGACTACCTGAAACAGCACAAAACTACACTAGACTACCTGAAACAGCACAAAACTGCACTAGACTACCTGAAACAACACAAAACTACACTAGACTACCTGAAACAGTACAAAACTACACTAGACTACCTGAAACAGCACAAAACTATACTAGACTACCTGAAACAACACAAAACTACACAAGACTCCCTGAAACAACACAAAACTACACTAGACTACCTGAAACAACACAAAACTACACTAGACTACCTGAAACAACACAAATCCTCAGTGGACTATGTGAAACAACACAAAACTGCACTAGACTACCTGAAACAACACAAAACTACACCAGACTACCTGAAACAACACAAAACTACACTAGACTATGCAAAAAAACACAAGACTACTCTAGACTACCTGAAACAACACAAAACTACACTAGACTACCTGAAACATTACAAAACTACACTAGACAACCTGAAACAACACAAAACTACACTGGACAACCTGAAACAACACAAAACTACACTAGTCTACAAGAAACAACACAACACTGCACAAGACTACCTGAAACGACACAAAACTACACTGGACTACCTGAAACAACACATAAACGACACTAGACTCCCTGAAACAACACAAAACTACACTAGACTACCTGAAACAGCACAAAACTATACTAGACTACCTGAAACAACACAAAACTACACTAGACTCCCTGAAACAACACAAAACTACACTAGACTACCTGAAACAACACAAAACTACACTAGACTACCTGAAACAGCACAAAACTATACTAGACTACCTGAAACAACACAAAACTACACAAGACACCCTGAAACAACACAAAACTACACTAGACTACCTGAAACAACACAAAACTACACTAGAACACGTAAAACAACACAAAAGTAGACTAGACAATCTGAAACAACACAAAACTACACTGGACTACCTGAAACAACACAAAACTACACTAGACTACCTGTAACAACACAAAAATACACTAGAGTAAGTTAAACAATACCAACCTACACTAGAACACGTAGAACAACACAAAAGTAGACTAGACAATCTGAAACAACACAAAACTACACTAGACTACCTGAAACAACACAAAACTACACTAGACTACCTGAAAGAAAACAAAACTACACTGGACGACCTGAAACAACACAAAACTACTCCAGACTACCTGAAACGACACAAAACTACACTGGACAACCTGAAACAACACAAAACTACACTAGACTACCTGAAACAACACAAAACTACACTAGACTACCTGAAAGAAAACAAAACTACACTGGACGACCTGAAACAACACAAAACTACTCCAGACTACCTGAAATGACACAAAACTACACTGGACAACCTAAAACAACACAAAACTACACTAGACTATGTGAAACAACACAAAACTACACCAGACTACCTGAAACAACACAAAACTACACAAGACTATGCAAAAAAACACAAGACTACTCTAGACTACCTGAAAAAACACAAGACTACTCTAGACTACCTGAAACAACACAAAACTGGACTGGACTATGTGAAACAACACAAAACTACACTAGACTACCTGAAACAACACAAAACTACACTAGACTACCTGAAACAGCACAAAACTATACTAGACTACCTGAAACAACACAAAACTACACTAGACTCCCTGAAACAACACAAAACTACACTAGACTACCTGAAACAACACAAAACTACACTGGACTGCGTGAAACAACACAAAACTACACTGGACTATGTGAAACGACACAAAACTACACTAGTCTACCAGAAACAACACAAAACTACACTAGACTACCTGAAACAACTCAAAACTACACTAGACAGCTGAGACAACACGAATCAGCACTGGACTACATGAGGCAACGCAGAACTACCCTAGACAATGTCAAACAACACAAAACTACACTAGACTATGTGAAACAACACAAAACTACACCAGACTACCTGAAACAACACAGAACTACACTAGACTACCTGAAACAACACAAAACTACACTATACTATGCAAAAAAACACAAGACTACTCCAGACTACCTGAAACAACACAAAACTGGACTGGACTATGTGAAACAACACATAACTACACTAGACTACCTGAAACAGCACAAAACTACACTAGACTACCTGAAACAACACAAAACTGGACTGGACTATGTGAAACAACACAAAACTACACTAGACTACCTGAAAAGGCACAAAACTACACTGGATTGCCTGAGACAACACAAAACTACACCAGACTATCTGAAATGACACAAAACTACAATAGACTACCTGTAACAACACAAATCTACACTGGACTGCGTGAAACAACACAAAACTACACTGGACTATGTGAAACGACACAAAACTACACTAGATTACCTGAGTCAAAACAAATCTACACTAGACTATGTGAAACAACACAAAACTACTCTAGACTCCCGGAAACAACACAAAACTACACTAGACTACCTGAAACAACACAAAACTACACTAGTGTAATTTAAACAATACCAACCTACACTAGAATACGTAAAACAACACAAAAGTAGACTAGACAATCTGAAACAACAGAAAACCAGTCTAGAAAATAAGAAACAATACAAAACTACACCAGATTACCTGAAACAAACAAATCTACACTGGACTACCTGAAACAAACAAATCTACACTAGACTACCTGAAACAACACAAAACTATACCAGATTACCAGAAACCACACAACACTGCACAAGGCTACCTGAAACGACACAAAACTACACTGGACTACCTGAAACAACACATAAACGACACTAGACTCCCTGAAACAACACAAAACTACACTAGACTACCTGAAACAGCACAAAACTATACTAGACTACCTGAAACAACACAAAACTACACTAGACTCCCTGAAACAACACAAAACTACACTAGACTACCTGAAACAACACAAAACTACACTAGACTACCTGAAACAGCACAAAACTATACTAGACTACCTGAAACAACACAAAACTACACAAGACACCCTGAAACAACACAAAACTACACTAGACTACCTGAAACAACACAAAACTACACTAGAACACGTAAAACAACACAAAAGTAGACTAGACAATCTGAAACAACACAAAACTACACTGGACTACCTGAAACAGCACAAAACTACACTAGACTACCTGAAACAACACAAAACTACACCAGACTACCTGAAACAACACAAATCCTCAGTGGACTATGTGAAACAACACAAAACTACATTAGACTACCTGAAACAACACAAAACTACACTGGATTGCCTGAGACAACACAAAACTACACCAGATTATCTGAAATGACACAAAACTACAATAGACTACCTGCAACAACACAAATCTAAACTGGACTGCGTGAAACAACACAAAACTACACTGGACTGTGTGAAACAACACAAAACTACACTAGTCTACCAGAAACAACACAAAACTACACTAGACTACCTGAAACAACACAAAACTACACGAGACAGCTGAGACAACACGAATCAGCACTGGACTACATGAGGCAACGCAGAACTACCCTAGACAATGTCAAACAACACAAAACTACACTAGACTATGTGAAACAACACAAAACTACACCAGACTACCTGAAACAACACAAAACTACACGATACTATGCAAAAAAACACAAGACTACTCTAGACTACCTGAAACAACACAAAACTGGACTGGACTATGTGAAACAACACATAACTACACTAGACTACCTGAAACAGCACAAAACTACACTAGACTACCTGAAACAACACAAAACTACACTAGACTACCTGAAACAAGACAAAACTACACTAGACTACCTGAAAGAAAACAAAACTACACTGGACGACCTGAAACAACACAAAACTACACTGGACAACCTGAAACAACACAAAACTACACTAGTCTACAAGAAACAACACAAAACTACACTAGACTACCTGAAACAACACAAAACTACACTAGACAGCTGAGACAACACGAATCAGCACTGGACTACATGAGGCAACGCAGAACTACCCTAGACAATGTCAAACAACGCAAAACTACACTAGACTATTTGAAACAACACAAAACTACACCAGACTACCTGAAACAACACAAAACTACACCAGACTACCTGAAACAAACACAAATCCTCAGTGGACTATGTGAAACAACACAAAACTACATTAGACTGCCTGAAACAACACAAAACTAAACTGGATTACCTGAGACAACACAAAACTACACCAGACTATCTGAAATGACACAAAACTACAATAGACTACCTGTAACAACACAAATCTACACTGGACTGCGTGAAACAACACAAAACTACACTGGACTATGTGAAACGACACAAAACTACACTAGATTACCTGAGTCAAAACAAATCTACACTAGACTATGTGAAACAACACAAAACTACTCTAGACTCCCGGAAACAACACAAAACTACACTAGACTACCTGAAACAACACAAAACTACACTAGTGTAATTTAAACAATACCAACCTACACTAGAATACGTAAAACAACACAAAAGTAGACTAGACAATCTGAAACAACAGAAAACCAGTCTAGAAAATAAGAAACAATACAAAACTACACCAGATTACCTGAAACAAACAAATCTACACTGGACTACCTGAAACAAACAAATCTACACTAGACTACCTGAAACAACACAAAACTATACCAGATTACCAGAAACCACACAACACTGCACAAGGCTACCTGAAACGACACAAAACTACACTGGACTACCTGAAACAACACATAAACGACACTAGACGCCCTGAAACAACACAAAACTACACTAGACTACCTGAAACAGCACAAAACTATACTAGACTACCTGAAACAACACAAAACTACACTAGACTCCCTGAAACAACACAAAACTACACTAGACTACCTGAAACAACACAAAACTACACTAGACTACCTGAAACAGCACAAAACTATACTAGACTACCTGAAACAACACAAAACTACACAATACACCCTGAAACAACACAAAACTACACTAGACTACCTGAAACAACACAAAACTACACTAGAACACGTAAAACAACACAAAAGTAGACTAGACAATCTGAAACAACACAAAACTACACTGGACTACCTGAAACAACACAAAACTACACTAGACTACCTGAAACAACACAAAACTACACTAGACTACCTGAAAGAAAACAAAACTACACTGGACGACCTGAAACAACACAAAACTACTCCAGACTACCTGAAACGACACAAAACTACACTGGACAACCTGAAACAACACAAAACTACACTAGACTATGTGAAACAACACAAAACTACACCAGACTACCTGAAACAACACAAAACTACACTAGACTATGCAAAAAAACACAAGACTACTCTAGACTACCTGAAAAAACACAAGACTACTCTAGACTACCTGAAACAACACAAAACTGGACTGGAGTATGTGAAACAACTCAAAACTACCCTAGACTACCTGAAACAGCACAAAACCACACTAGACTACCTGAAACAACACAAAACTACACTAGACTACCTGAAACAGCACAAAACTACACTAGACACCCTGAAACAACACAAAACTACACTAGACTACCTGAAACAACACAAAACTACACTAGAACACGTAAAACAACACAAAAGTAGACTAGACAATCTGAAACAACACAAAACTACACTGGACTACCTGAAACAACACAAAACTACACTAGACTACCTGAAACAACACAAAACTACACTAGAGTAAGTTAAACAATACCAACCTACACTAGAACACTAAAACAACACAAAAGTAGACTAGACAATCTGAAACAACACAAAACTACACTAGACTACCTGAAACAACACAAAACTACACTAGACTACCTGAAAGAAAACAAAACTACACTGGACGACCTGAAACAACACAAAACTACTCCAGACTACCTGAAACGACACAAAACTACACTGGACAACCTGAAACAACACAAAACTACACTAGACTACCTGAAACAACACAAAACTACATTAGACTACCTGAAAGAAAACAAAACTACACTGGACGACCTGAAACAACACAAAACTACTCCAGACTACCTGAAACGACACAAAACTACACAGGACAACCTAAAACAACACAAAACTACACTAGACTATGTGAAACAACACAAAACTACACCAGACTACCTGAAACAACACAAAACTACACTAGACTATGCAAAAAAACACAAGACTACTCTAGACTACCTGAAAAAACACAAGACTACTCTAGACTACCTGAAACAACACAAAACTGGACTGGACTATGTGAAACAACACAAAACTACACTAGACTACCTGAAACAGCACAAAACTACACTAGACTACCTGAAACAGCACAAAACCGCACTAGACTACCTGAAACAACACAAAACTACACTAGACTACCTGAAACAGCACAAAACTACACTAGACTACCTGAAACAACACAAAACTACACCAGACTACCTGAAACAACACAAAACTACACTAGACTATGCAAAAAAACACAAGACTACTCTAGACTACCTGAAAAAACACAAGACTACTCTAGACTACCTGAAACAACACAAAACTGGACTGGACTATGTGAAACAACACAAACCTACACTAGACTATCTGAAAAGGCACAAAACTACACTAGACTACCTGAAACAGCACAAAACTACACTAGACTACCTGAAACAGCACAAAACTGCACTAGACTACCTGAAACAACACAAAACTACACCAGACTACCTGAAACAACACAAAACTACACTAGACTATGCAAAAAAACACAAGACTACTCTAGACTACCTGAAACAACACAAAACTGGACTGGACTATGTGAAACAACACATAACTACACTAGACTACATGAAACAGCACAAAACTAGACTAGACTACCCGAAACAACACAAAACTGGACTGGACTATGTGAAACAACACATAACTACACTAGACTACATGAAACAGCACAAATCTACACTGGACGACCTGAAACAAGACAAAACTACTCCAGACTACCTGAAACAACACAAAACTACTCCAGACTACCTGAAACATTACAAAACTACACTAGACAACCTGAAACCACACAAAACTACACCAGATTAACAGAAACCACACAACACTGCACAAGACTACCTGAAACGACACAAAACTACACTGGACTACCTGAAACAACACATAAACGACACTACACTCCCTGAAACAACACAAAACTACACTAGACTACCTGAAACAGCACAAAACTATACTAGACTACCTGAAACAACACAAAACTACACTAGACTCCCTGAAACAACACAAAACTACACTAGACTACCTGAAACAACACAAAACTACACTAGACTACCTGAAACAGCACAAAACTATACTAGACTACCTGAAACAACACAAAACTACACTAGACACCCTGAAACAACACAAAACTACACTAGACTACCTGAAACAACACAAAACTACACTAGAACACGTAAAACAACACAAAAGTAGACTAGACAATCTGAAACAACACAAAACTACACTGGACTACCTGAAACAACACAAAACTACACTAGACTACCTGAAACAACACAAAACTACACTAGACTACCTGAAAGAAAACAAAACTACACTGGACGACCTGAAACAACACAAAACTACTCCAGACTACCTGAAACGACACAAAACTACACTGGACAACCTGAAACAACACAAAACTACACTAGACTATGTGAAACAACACAAAACTACACCAGACTACCTGAAACAACACAAAACTACACTAGACTATGCAAAAAAACACAAGACTACTCTAGACTACCTGAAAAAACACAAGACTACTCTAGACTACCTGAAACAACACAAAACTGGACTGGAGTATGTGAAACAACTCAAAACTACACTAGACTACCTGAAACAACACAAAACTACACTAGACTACCTGAAACAGCACAAAACTACACTAGACACCCTGAAACAACACAAAACTACACTAGACTACCTGAAACAACACAAAACTACACTAGAACACGTAAAACAACACAAAAGTAGACTAGACAATCTGAAACAACACAAAACTACACTGGACTACCTGAAACAACACAAGACTACTCTAGACTACCTGAAAAAACACAAGACTACTCTAGACTACCTGAAACAACACAAAACTGGACTGGACTATGTGAAACAACATAAAACTACACTAGACTACCTGAAACAGCACAAAACTACACTAGACTACCTGAAACAACACAAAACTGGAGTGGACTATGTGAAACAACACAAAACTACACTAGACTACCTGAAACAGCACAAAACTACTCTAGACTACCTGAAACAGCACAAAACTGCACTAGACTAACTGAAACAACACAAAACTACACTAGACTATGCAAAAAAACTAAAGACTACTCTAGACTACCTGTAACAACACAAAACTACACTGGACTGCGTGAAACAACACAAAACTACACTGGACTATGTGAAACAACACAAAACTACTCTAGACTCCCAGAAACAACACAGAACTACACTGGATTACCTGAGTCAACACAAAACTACACTAGACTACCTGAAACAACACAAAACTACACTAGACTACCTGAAACAATACCAACCTACACTAGAACACGTAAAACAACACAAAAGTAGACTAGACAATCTGAAACAACACAAAACTACACTAGACTACCTGAAACAACACAAAACTACACTAGACTACCTGAAAGAAAACAAAACTACACTGGACGACCTGAAACAACACAAAACTACTCCAGACTACCTGAAACAACACAAAACTACACTGGACAACCTGAAACAACACAAAACTACACTAGACTACCTGAAACAACACAAAACTACACTAGACTACCTGAAAGAAAACAAAACTACACTGGACGACCTGAAACAACACAAAACTACTCCAGACTACCTGAAACGACACAAAACTACACTGGACAACCTGAAACAACACAAAACTACACTAGACTACCTGAAAGAAAACAAATCTACACTAGACTACCTGAAACAAACAAATCTACACTAGACTACCTGAAACAAACAAATCTACACTAGACTACCTGAAACATTACAAAACTACACTAGACAACCTGAAACAACACAAAACTACACTAGACTACCTGAAACAAACAAATCTACACTAGACTACCTGAAACATTACAAAACTACACTAGACAACCTGAAACAACACAAAACTATACCAGATTACCAGAAACCACACAACACTGCACAAGACTACCTGAAACGACACAAAACTACACTGGACTACCTGAAACAACACATAAACGACACTTGACTCCCTGAAACAACACAAAACTACACTAGACTACCTGAAACAGCACAAAACTATACTAGACTACCTGAAACAACACAAAACTACACTAGACTCCCTGAAACAACACAAAACTTCACTAGACTACCTGAAACAACACAAAACTACACTAGACTACCTGAAACAACACAAAACTATACTAGACTACCTGAAACAACACAAAACTACACTAGACACCCTGAAACAACACAAAACTACACTAGACTACCTGAAACAACACAAAACTACACTAGAACACATAAAACAACACAAAAGTAGACTAGACAATCTGAAACAACACAAAACTACACTGGACTACCTGAAACAACACAAAACTACACTAGACTACCTGAAACAACACAAAACTACACTAGACTACCTGAAACAATACCAACCTACACTAGAACACGTAAAACAACACAAAAGTAGACTAGACAATCTGAAACAACACAAAACTACACTAGACTACCTGAAACAACACAAAACTACACTAGACTACCTGAAACAGCACAAAACTACACTGGACAACCTGAAACAACACAAAACTACACTAGACTACCTGAAAGAAAACAAATCTACACTGGACGACCTGAAACAACACAAAACTACTCCAGACTACCTGAAACGACACAAAACTACACTGGACAACCTGAAACAACACAAAACTTCACTAGTCTACAAGAAACAACACAAAACTACACTAGACTACCTGAAACAACATAAAACTACACTAGACAGCTGAGACAACACGAATCAGCACTGGACTACATGAGGCAACGCAGAACTACCCTAGACAATGTCAAACAACACAAAACTACACTAGACTATTTGAAACAACACAAAACTACACCAGACTACCTGAAACAACACAAAACTACACCAGACTACCTGAAACAAACACAAATCCTCAGTGGACTATGTGAAACAACACAAAACTACATTAGACTACCTGAAACAACACAAAACTACACTGGATTACCTGAGACAACACAAAACTACACTAGACTACCTGAAACAACACAAAACTACACCAGATTACCAGAAACCACACAACACTGCACAAGACTACCTGAAACGACACAAAACTACACTGGACTACCTGAAACAACACATAAACGACACTAGACTCCCTGAAACAACACAAAACTACACTAGACTACCTGAAACAGCACAAAACTACACTAGACTACCTGAAACAACACAAAACTACACCAGATTACCAGAAACCACACAACACTGCACAAGACTACCTGAAACGACACAAAACTACACGGGACTACCTGAAACAACACATAAACGACACTAGACTCCCTGAAACAACACAAAACTACACTAGACTACCTGAAACAGCACAAAACTACACTGGACTACCTGAAACAACACAAAACTACACTAGACTACCTGAAAAAAAACAAATCTACACTGGACGACCTGAAACAACACAAAACTACTCCAGACTACCTGAAATGACACAAAACTACACTGGAGAACCTGAAACAACACAAAACTATACTAGACTACCTGAACAACACAAAACTACACTAGACTACCTGAAACAACACAAAACTACACTAGACTACCTGAAACAACACGAATCAGCACTGGACTACATGAGGCAACACAGAACTACCCTAGACAATGTCAAACAACACAAAACTACACTAGACTATGTGAAACAACACAAAACTACACCAGACTACCTGAAACAACACAAAACTACACTAGACTATGCAAAAAAACGCAAGACTACTTTAGACTACCTGAAAAAACACAAGACTACTCTAGACTACCTGAAACAGCACAAAACTGCACTGGACTACCTGAAACAACACAAAACTACACTAGACTACCTGAAACAGCACAAAACTACACTAGACTACCTGAAACAACACAAAACTGGACTGGACTATGAAACAACACAAAACTACACTAGACTACCTGAAACAGCACAAAACTACTCTAGACTACCTGAAACAGCACAAAACTGCACTAGACTACCTGAAACAACACAAAACTACACTAGACTATGCAAAAAAAAGTAAAGACTACTCTAGACTACCTGAAAAAACACAAGACTACACTAGACTACCTGAAACAACACAAAACTGGACTGGACTATGTGAAACAACACAAAACTACACTAGACTACCTGAAACAGCACAAAACTACACTAGACTACCTGAAACAACACAAAACTGGACTGGACTATGTGAAACAACACAAAACTACACCAGACTACCTGAAACAACACAAATCCTCAGTGGACTATGTGAAACAACACAAAACTACATTAGACTACCTGAAACAACACAAAACTACACTGGATTACCTGAGACAACACAAAACTACACCAGACTATCTGAAATGACACAAAACTACAATAGACTACCTGCAACAACACAAATCTACACTGGACTGCGTGAAACAACACAAAACTACACTGGACTATGTGACGCGACACAAAACTACACTAGATTACCTGAGTTAAAACAAATCTACACTAGACTATGTGAAACAACACAAAACTACTCTAGACTCCCGGAAACAACACAAAACTACACTAGACTACCTGAAACAACACAAAACTACACTAGAGTGATTTAAACAATACCAACCTACACTAGAATACATAAAACAACACAAAAGTAGACTAGACAATCTGAAACAACAGAAAACCAGTCTAGAAAATAAGAAACAATACAAAACTACACCAGATTACCTGAAACAACAGAAAACTACACTAGACTACCTGAAACAACACAAAACTACACCAGACTACCTGAAAAGACACAAAACTACAATAGACTACCTGCAACAACACAAATCTACACTGGACTGCCTGAAACAACACAAAACTACACTAGACTATGTGAAACAACAGAAAACTACACTAGACTACCTGAAACAACACAAAACTACACCAGACTACCTGAAAAGACACAAAACTACAATAGACTACCTGCAACAACACAAATCTACACTGGACTGCCTGTAACAACACAAAACTACACTAGACTATGTGAAACAACACAAAACTACTCTAGACTCCCTGAAACAACACAAAACTACACTAGACTACCTGAAACAACACAAAACTACACCAGACTACCTGAAAAGACACAAAACTACACTAGACTACCTACAACAACATAAGACTACACTAGACGACGTGAAACAACACAAAACTACTCTGGACTATGTGAAACGACACAAAACTACACTAGATTACCTGAGTCAAAACAAATCTACACTAGACGATGTGAAACAACACAAAACTACACTAGACTACGTGAAACAACACAAAACTACTCTAGACTCCCGAAAACAACACAAAACTACACTGGACTACCTGAAACAACACAAAACTACACTAGACTACCTGAAACAACACAAAACTACACTAGAGTAAGTTAAACAATACCAACCTACACTAGAATACGTAAAACAACACAAAAGTAGACTAGACAATCTGAAACAACACAAAACTACATTGGACGACCTGAAACAACACAAAACTACACTGGACGACCTGAAACAACACAAAACTACTCCAGACTACCTGAAACGACACAAAACTACACTGGACAACCTGAAACAACACAAAACTACACTAGTCTACAAGAAACAACACAAAACTACACTAGACTACCTGAAACAACACAAAACTACACTAGACAGCTGAGACAACACGAATCAGCACTGGACTACATGAGGCAACGCAGAACTACCCTAGACAATGTCAAACAACGCAAAACTACACTAGACTATTTGAAACAACACAAAACTACACCAGACTACCTGAAACAACACAAAACTACACCAGACTACCTGAAACAAACACAAATCCTCAGTGGACTATGTGAAACAACACAAAACTACATTAGACTACCTGAAACAACACAAAACTAAACTGGATTACCTGAGACAACACAAAACTACACCAGATTATCTGAAATGACACAAAACTACAATAGACTACCTGCAACAACACAAATCTACACTGGACTGCGTGAAACAACACAAAACTACACTGGACTGCGTGAAACAACACAAAACTACACTGGACTATGTGAAACGACACAAAACTACACTAGTCTACCAGAAACAACACAAAACTACACTAGACTACCTGAAACAACACAAAACTACACTAGACAGCTGAGACAACACGAATCAGCACTGGACTACATGAGGCAACGCAGAGCTACCCTAGACAATGTCAAACAACACAAAACTACACTAGACTATGTGAAACAACACAAAACTACACCAGACTACCTGAAACAACACAGAACTACACTAGACTACCTGAAACAACACAAAACTACACTATACTATGCAAAAAAACACAAGACTACTCCAGACTACCTAAAACAACACAAAACTGGACTGGACTATGTGAAACAACACATAACTACACTAGACTACCTGAAACAGCACAAAACTACACTAGACTACCTGAAACAACACAAAACTGGACTGGACTATGTGAAACAACACAAAACTACACTAGACTACCTGAAAAGGCACAAAACTACACTGGATTGCCTGAGACAACACAAAACTACACCAGACTATCTGAAATGACACAAAACTACAATAGACTACCTGTAACAACACAAATCTACACTGGACTGCGTGAAACAACACAAAACTACACTGGACTATGTGAAACGACACAAAACTACACTAGATTACCTGAGTCAAAACAAATCTACACTAGACTATGTGAAACAACACAAAACTACTCTAGACTCCCGGAAACAACACAAAACTACACTAGACTACCTGAAACAACACAAAACTACACTAGTGTAATTTAAACAATACCAACCTACACTAGAATACGTAAAACAACACAAAAGTAGACTAGACAATCTGAAACAACAGAAAACCAGTCTAGAAAATAAGAAACAATACAAAACTACACCAGATTACCTGAAACAAACAAATCTACACTGGACTACCTGAAACAAACAAATCTACACTAGACTACCTGAAACAATACAAAACTATACCAGATTACCAGAAACCACACAACACTGCACAAGACTACCTGAAACAACACAAAACTACACTAGACTACCTGAAACAGCACAAAACTATACTAGACTACCTGAAACAACACAAAACTACACTAGACTCCCTGAAACAACACAAAACTACACTAGACTACCTGAAACAACACAAAACTACACTAGACTACCTGAAACAGCACAAAACTACACCAGACTACCTGAAAAGACACAAAACTACAATAGACTACCTGCAACAACACAAATCTACACTGGACTGCCTGAAACAACACAAAACTACACTAGACTATGTGAAACAACAGAAAACTACACTAGACTACCTGAAACAACACAAAACTACACCAGACTACCTGAAAAGACACAAAACTACAATAGACTACCTGCAACAACACAAATCTACACTGGACTGCCTGTAACAACACAAAACTACACTAGACTATGTGAAACAACACAAAACTACTCTAGACTCCCTGAAACAACACAAAACTACACTAGACTACCTGAAACAACACAAAACTACACCAGACTACCTGAAAAGACACAAAACTACACTAGACTACCTACAACAACATAAGACTACACTAGACGACGTGAAACAACACAAAACTACTCTGGACTATGTGAAACGACACAAAACTACACTAGATTACCTGAGTCAAAACAAATCTACACTAGACGATGTGAAACAACACAAAACTACACTAGACTACGTGAAACAACACAAAACTACTCTAGACTCCCGAAAACAACACAAAACTACACTGGACTACCTGAAACAACACAAAACTACACTAGACTACCTGAAACAACACAAAACTACACTAGAGTAAGTTAAACAATACCAACCTACACTAGAATACGTAAAACAACACAAAAGTAGACTAGACAATCTGAAACAACACAAAACTACATTGGACGACCTGAAACAACACAAAACTACACTGGACGACCTGAAACAACACAAAACTACTCCAGACTACCTGAAACGACACAAAACTACACTGGACAACCTGAAACAACACAAAACTACACTAGTCTACAAGAAACAACACAAAACTACACTAGACTACCTGAAACAACACAAAACTACACTAGACAGCTGAGACAACACGAATCAGCACTGGACTACATGAGGCAACGCAGAACTACCCTAGACAATGTCAAACAACGCAAAACTACACTAGACTATTTGAAACAACACAAAACTACACCAGACTACCTGAAACAACACAAAACTACACCAGACTACCTGAAACAAACACAAATCCTCAGTGGACTATGTGAAACAACACAAAACTACATTAGACTACCTGAAACAACACAAAACTAAACTGGATTACCTGAGACAACACAAAACTACACCAGATTATCTGAAATGACACAAAACTACAATAGACTACCTGCAACAACACAAATCTACACTGGACTGCGTGAAACAACACAAAACTACACTGGACTGCGTGAAACAACACAAAACTACACTGGACTATGTGAAACGACACAAAACTACACTAGTCTACCAGAAACAACACAAAACTACACTAGACTACCTGAAACAACACAAAACTACACTAGACAGCTGAGACAACACGAATCAGCACTGGACTACATGAGGCAACGCAGAGCTACCCTAGACAATGTCAAACAACACAAAACTACACTAGACTATGTGAAACAACACAAAACTACACCAGACTACCTGAAACAACACAGAACTACACTAGACTACCTGAAACAACACAAAACTACACTATACTATGCAAAAAAACACAAGACTACTCCAGACTACCTAAAACAACACAAAACTGGACTGGACTATGTGAAACAACACATAACTACACTAGACTACCTGAAACAGCACAAAACTACACTAGACTACCTGAAACAACACAAAACTGGACTGGACTATGTGAAACAACACAAAACTACACTAGACTACCTGAAAAGGCACAAAACTACACTGGATTGCCTGAGACAACACAAAACTACACCAGACTATCTGAAATGACACAAAACTACAATAGACTACCTGTAACAACACAAATCTACACTGGACTGCGTGAAACAACACAAAACTACACTGGACTATGTGAAACGACACAAAACTACACTAGATTACCTGAGTCAAAACAAATCTACACTAGACTATGTGAAACAACACAAAACTACTCTAGACTCCCGGAAACAACACAAAACTACACTAGACTACCTGAAACAACACAAAACTACACTAGTGTAATTTAAACAATACCAACCTACACTAGAATACGTAAAACAACACAAAAGTAGACTAGACAATCTGAAACAACAGAAAACCAGTCTAGAAAATAAGAAACAATACAAAACTACACCAGATTACCTGAAACAAACAAATCTACACTGGACTACCTGAAACAAACAAATCTACACTAGACTACCTGAAACAACACAAAACTATACCAGATTACCAGAAACCACACAACACTGCACAAGACTACCTGAAACAACACAAAACTACACTAGACTACCTGAAACAGCACAAAACTATACTAGACTACCTGAAACAACACAAAACTACACTAGACTCCCTGAAACAACACAAAACTACACTAGACTACCTGAAACAACACAAAACTACACTAGACTACCTGAAACAGCACAAAACTATACTAGACTACCTGAAATGACACAAAACTACACTGGACAACCTAAAACAACACAAAACTACACTAGACTATGTGAAACAACACAAAACTACACCAGACTACCTGAAACAACACAAAACTACACTAGACTATGCAAAAAAACACAAGACTACTCTAGACTACCTGAAAAAACACAAGACTACTCTAGACTACCTGAAACAACACAAAACTGGACTGGACTATGTGAAACAACACAAAACTACACTAGACTACCTGAAACAACACAAAACTACACTAGACTACCTGAAACAGCACAAAACTATACTAGACTACCTGAAACAACACAAAACTACACTAGACTCCCTGAAACAACACAAATCTACACTGGACGACCTGAAACAACACAAAACTACTCCAGACTACCTGAAATGACACAAAACTACACTGGAGAACCTGAAACAACACAAAACTA
This sequence comes from Hypanus sabinus, assembly GCF_030144855.1. NCBI lineage: Eukaryota > Metazoa > Chordata > Chondrichthyes > Myliobatiformes > Dasyatidae > Hypanus > Hypanus sabinus. The sequence goes on along the minus strand of NW_026781613.1, from coordinate 89,072 downwards.
TACTAGACTACCTGAACAACACAAAACTACACTAGACTACCTGAAACAACACAAAACTACACTAGACTACCTGAAACAACACGAATCAGCACTGGACTACATGAGGCAACACAGAACTACCCTAGACAATGTCAAACAACACAAAACTACACTAGACTATGTGAAACAACACAAAACTACACCAGACTACCTGAAACAACACAAAACTACACTAGACTATGCAAAAAAACGCAAGACTACTCTAGACTACCTGAAAAAACACAAGACTACTCTAGACTACCTGAAACAGCACAAAACTGCACTGGACTACCTGAAACAACACAAAACTACACTAGACTACCTGAACGAAAACAAATCTACACTGGACGACCTGAAACAACACAAAAATACTCCAGACTACCTGAAACGACACAAAACTACACTGGACAACCTGAAACAACACAAAACTACACTAGACTATGTGAAACAACACAAAACTACACCAGACTACCTGAAACAACACAAAACTACACTAGACTATGCAAAAAAACTAAAGACTACTCTAGACTACCTGAAAAAACACAAGACTACTCTAGACTACCTGAAACAACACAAAACTGGACTGGACTATGTGAAACAACATAAAACTACACTAGACTACCTGAAACAGCACAAAACTACACTAGACTACCTGAAACAACACAAAACTGGAGTGGACTATGTGAAACAACACAAAACTACACTAGACTACCTGAAACAGCACAAAACTACTCTAGACTACCTGAAACAGCACAAAACTGCACTAGACTAACTGAAACAACACAAAACTACACTAGACTATGCAAAAAAACTAAAGACTACTCTAGACTACCTGTAACAACACAAAACTACACTGGACTGCGTGAAACAACACAAAACTACACTGGACTATGTGAAACAACACAAAACTACTCTAGACTCCCAGAAACAACACAGAACTACACTGGATTACCTGAGTCAACACAAAACTACACTAGACTACCTGAAACAACACAAAACTACACTAGACTACCTGAAACAATACCAACCTACACTAGAACACGTAAAACAACACAAAAGTAGACTAGACAATCTGAAACAACACAAAACTACACTAGACTACCTGAAACAACACAAAACTACACTAGACTACCTGAAAGAAAACAAAACTACACTGGACGACCTGAAACAACACAAAACTACTCCAGACTACCTGAAACAACACAAAACTACACTGGACAACCTGAAACAACACAAAACTACACTAGACTACCTGAAACAACACAAAACTACACTAGACTACCTGAAAGAAAACAAAACTACACTGGACGACCTGAAACAACACAAAACTACTCCAGACTACCTGAAACGACACAAAACTACACTGGACAACCTGAAACAACACAAAACTACACTAGACTACCTGAAAGAAAACAAATCTACACTAGACTACCTGAAACAAACAAATCTACACTAGACTACCTGAAACAAACAAATCTACACTAGACTACCTGAAACATTACAAAACTACACTAGACAACCTGAAACAACACAAAACTACACTAGACTACCTGAAACAAACAAATCTACACTAGACTACCTGAAACATTACAAAACTACACTAGACAACCTGAAGCAACACAAAACTACACTAGACTACCTGAAACAACACAAAACTATACCAGATTACCAGAAACCACACAACACTGCACAAGACTACCTGAAACGACACAAAACTACACTGGACTACCTGAAACAACACATAAACGACACTTGACTCCCTGAAACAACACAAAACTACACTAGACTACCTGAAACAGCACAAAACTATACTAGACTACCTGAAACAACACAAAACTACACTAGACTCCCTGAAACAACACAAAACTTCACTAGACTACCTGAAACAACACAAAACTACACTAGACTACCTGAAACAACACAAAACTATACTAGACTACCTGAAACAACACAAAACTACACTAGACACCCTGAAACAACACAAAACTACACTAGACTACCTGAAACAACACAAAACTACACTAGACTACCTGAAACAACACAAAACTACACTAGACTACCTGAAACAATACCAACCTACACTAGAACACGTAAAACAACACAAAAGTAGACTAGACAATCTGAAACAACACAAAACTACACTAGACTACCTGAAACAACACAAAACTACACTAGACTACCTGAAACAGCACAAAACTACACTGGACAACCTGAAACAACACAAAACTACACTAGACTACCTGAAAGAAAACAAATCTACACTGGACGACCTGAAACAACACAAAACTACTCCAGACTACCTGAAACGACACAAAACTACACTGGACAACCTGAAACAACACAAAACTTCACTAGTCTACAAGAAACAACACAAAACTACACTAGACTACCTGAAACAACATAAAACTACACTAGACAGCTGAGACAACACGAATCAGCACTGGACTACATGAGGCAACGCAGAACTACCCTAGACAATGTCAAACAACACAAAACTACACTAGACTATTTGAAACAACACAAAACTACACCAGACTACCTGAAACAACACAAAACTACACCAGACTACCTGAAACAAACACAAATCCTCAGTGGACTATGTGAAACAACACAAAACTACATTAGACTACCTGAAACAACACAAAACTACACTGGATTACCTGAGACAACACAAAACTACACTAGACTACCTGAAACAACACAAAACTACACCAGATTACCAGAAACCACACAACACTGCACAAGACTACCTGAAACGACACAAAACTACACTGGACTACCTGAAACAACACATAAACGACACTAGACTCCCTGAAACAACACAAAACTACACTAGACTACCTGAAACAGCACAAAACTACACTAGACTACCTGAAACAACACAAAACTACACCAGATTACCAGAAACCACACAACACTGCACAAGACTACCTGAAACGACACAAAACTACACGGGACTACCTGAAACAACACATAAACGACACTAGACTCCCTGAAACAACACAAAACTACACTAGACTACCTGAAACAGCACAAAACTACACTGGACTACCTGAAACAACACAAAACTACACTAGACTACCTGAAAAAAAACAAATCTACACTGGACGACCTGAAACAACACAAAACTACTCCAGACTACCTGAAATGACACAAAACTACACTGGAGAACCTGAAACAACACAAAACTATACTAGACTACCTGAACAACACAAAACTACACTAGACTACCTGAAACAACACAAAACTACACTAGACTACCTGAAACAACACGAATCAGCACTGGACTACATGAGGCAACACAGAACTACCCTAGACAATGTCAAACAACACAAAACTACACTAGACTATGTGAAACAACACAAAACTACACCAGACTACCTGAAACAACACAAAACTACACTAGACTATGCAAAAAAACGCAAGACTACTTTAGACTACCTGAAAAAACACAAGACTACTCTAGACTACCTGAAACAGCACAAAACTGCACTGGACTACCTGAAACAACACAAAACTACACTAGACTACCTGAAACAGCACAAAACTACACTAGACTACCTGAAACAACACAAAACTGGACTGGACTATGAAACAACACAAAACTACACTAGACTACCTGAAACAGCACAAAACTACTCTAGACTACCTGAAACAGCACAAAACTGCACTAGACTACCTGAAACAACACAAAACTACACTAGACTATGCAAAAAAAAGTAAAGACTACTCTAGACTACCTGAAAAAACACAAGACTACACTAGACTACCTGAAACAACACAAAACTGGACTGGACTATGTGAAACAACACAAAACTACACTAGACTACCTGAAACAGCACAAAACTACACTAGACTACCTGAAACAACACAAAACTGGACTGGACTATGTGAAACAACACAAAACTACACCAGACTACCTGAAACAACACAAATCCTCAGTGGACTATGTGAAACAACACAAAACTACATTAGACTACCTGAAACAACACAAAACTACACTGGATTACCTGAGACAACACAAAACTACACCAGACTATCTGAAATGACACAAAACTACAATAGACTACCTGCAACAACACAAATCTACACTGGACTGCGTGAAACAACACAAAACTACACTGGACTATGTGACGCGACACAAAACTACACTAGATTACCTGAGTTAAAACAAATCTACACTAGACTATGTGAAACAACACAAAACTACTCTAGACTCCCGGAAACAACACAAAACTACACTAGACTACCTGAAACAACACAAAACTACACTAGAGTGATTTAAACAATACCAACCTACACTAGAATACATAAAACAACACAAAAGTAGACTAGACAATCTGAAACAACAGAAAACCAGTCTAGAAAATAAGAAACAATACAAAACTACACCAGATTACCTGAAACAACAGAAAACTACACTAGACTACCTGAAACAACACAAAACTACACCAGACTACCTGAAAAGACACAAAACTACAATAGACTACCTGCAACAACACAAATCTACACTGGACTGCCTGAAACAACACAAAACTACACTAGACTATGTGAAACAACAGAAAACTACACTAGACTACCTGAAACAACACAAAACTACACCAGACTACCTGAAAAGACACAAAACTACAATAGACTACCTGCAACAACACAAATCTACACTGGACTGCCTGTAACAACACAAAACTACACTAGACTATGTGAAACAACACAAAACTACTCTAGACTCCCTGAAACAACACAAAACTACACTAGACTACCTGAAACAACACAAAACTACACCAGACTACCTGAAAAGACACAAAACTACACTAGACTACCTACAACAACATAAGACTACACTAGACGACGTGAAACAACACAAAACTACTCTGGACTATGTGAAACGACACAAAACTACACTAGATTACCTGAGTCAAAACAAATCTACACTAGACGATGTGAAACAACACAAAACTACACTAGACTACGTGAAACAACACAAAACTACTCTAGACTCCCGAAAACAACACAAAACTACACTGGACTACCTGAAACAACACAAAACTACACTAGACTACCTGAAACAACACAAAACTACACTAGAGTAAGTTAAACAATACCAACCTACACTAGAATACGTAAAACAACACAAAAGTAGACTAGACAATCTGAAACAACACAAAACTACATTGGACGACCTGAAACAACACAAAACTACACTGGACGACCTGAAACAACACAAAACTACTCCAGACTACCTGAAACGACACAAAACTACACTGGACAACCTGAAACAACACAAAACTACACTAGTCTACAAGAAACAACACAAAACTACACTAGACTACCTGAAACAACACAAAACTACACTAGACAGCTGAGACAACACGAATCAGCACTGGACTACATGAGGCAACGCAGAACTACCCTAGACAATGTCAAACAACGCAAAACTACACTAGACTATTTGAAACAACACAAAACTACACCAGACTACCTGAAACAACACAAAACTACACCAGACTACCTGAAACAAACACAAATCCTCAGTGGACTATGTGAAACAACACAAAACTACATTAGACTACCTGAAACAACACAAAACTAAACTGGATTACCTGAGACAACACAAAACTACACCAGATTATCTGAAATGACACAAAACTACAATAGACTACCTGCAACAACACAAATCTACACTGGACTGCGTGAAACAACACAAAACTACACTGGACTGCGTGAAACAACACAAAACTACACTGGACTATGTGAAACGACACAAAACTACACTAGTCTACCAGAAACAACACAAAACTACACTAGACTACCTGAAACAACACAAAACTACACTAGACAGCTGAGACAACACGAATCAGCACTGGACTACATGAGGCAACGCAGAGCTACCCTAGACAATGTCAAACAACACAAAACTACACTAGACTATGTGAAACAACACAAAACTACACCAGACTACCTGAAACAACACAGAACTACACTAGACTACCTGAAACAACACAAAACTACACTATACTATGCAAAAAAACACAAGACTACTCCAGACTACCTAAAACAACACAAAACTGGACTGGACTATGTGAAACAACACATAACTACACTAGACTACCTGAAACAGCACAAAACTGGACTGGACTATGTGAAACAACACAAAACTACACTAGACTACCTGAAAAGGCACAAAACTACACTGGATTGCCTGAGACAACACAAAACTACACCAGACTATCTGAAATGACACAAAACTACAATAGACTACCTGTAACAACACAAATCTACACTGGACTGCGTGAAACAACACAAAACTACACTGGACTATGTGAAACGACACAAAACTACACTAGATTACCTGAGTCAAAACAAATCTACACTAGACTATGTGAAACAACACAAAACTACTCTAGACTCCCGGAAACAACACAAAACTACACTAGACTACCTGAAACAACACAAAACTACACTAGTGTAATTTAAACAATACCAACCTACACTAGAATACGTAAAACAACACAAAAGTAGACTAGACAATCTGAAACAACAGAAAACCAGTCTAGAAAATAAGAAACAATACAAAACTACACCAGATTACCTGAAACAAACAAATCTACACTGGACTACCTGAAACAAACAAATCTACACTAGACTACCTGAAACAACACAAAACTATACCAGATTACCAGAAACCACACAACACTGCACAAGACTACCTGAAACAACACAAAACTACACTAGACTACCTGAAACAGCACAAAACTATACTAGACTACCTGAAACAACACAAAACTACACTAGACTCCCTGAAACAACACAAAACTACACTAGACTACCTGAAACAACACAAAACTACACTAGACTACCTGAAACAGCACAAAACTATACTAGACTACCTGAAACAACACAAAACTACTCCAGACTACCTGAAATGACACAAAACTACACTGGACAACCTAAAACAACACAAAACTACACTAGACTATGTGAAACAACACAAAACTACACCAGACTACCTGAAACAACACAAAACTACACTAGACTATGCAAAAAAACACAAGACTACTCTAGACTACCTGAAAAAACACAAGACTACTCTAGACTACCTGAAACAACACAAAACTGGACTGGACTATGTGAAACAACACAAAACTACACTAGACTACCTGAAACAACACAAAACTACACTAGACTACCTGAAACAGCACAAAACTATACTAGACTACCTGAAACAACACAAAACTACACTAGACTCCCTGAAACAACACAAATCTACACTGGACGACCTGAAACAACACAAAACTACTCCAGACTACCTGAAATGACACAAAACTACACTGGAGAACCTGAAACAACACAAAACTATACTAGACTACCTGAACAACACAAAACTACACTAGACTACCTGAAACAACACAAAACTACACTAGACTACCTGAAACAACACGAATCAGCACTGGACTACATGAGGCAACACAGAACTACCCTAGACAATGTCAAACAACACAAAACTACACTAGACTATGTGAAACAACACAAAACTACACCAGACTACCTGAAACAACACAAAACTACACTAGACTATGCAAAAAAACGCAAGACTACTCTAGACTACCTGAAAAAACACAAGACTACTCTAGACTACCTGAAACAGCACAAAACTGCACTGGACTACCTGAAACAACACAAAACTACACTAGACTACCTGAAACAGCACAAAACTACACTAGACTACCTGAAACAACACAAAACTGGACTGGACTATGAAACAACACAAAACTACACTAGACTACCTGAAACAGCACAAAACTACTCTAGACTACCTGAAACAGCACAAAACTGCACTAGACTACCTGAAACAACACAAAACTACACTAGACTATGCAAAAAAAACTAAAGACTACTCTAGACTACCTGAAAAAACACAAGACTACACTAGACTACCTGAAACAACACAAAACTGGACTGGACTATGTGAAACAACACAAAACTACACTAGACTACCTGAAACAGCACAAAACTACACTAGACTACCTGAAACAACACAAAACTGGACTGGACTATGTGAAACAACACAAAACTACACCAGACTACCTGAAACAACACAAATCCTCAGTGGACTATGTGAAACAACACAAAACTACATTAGACTACCTGAAACAACACAAAACTACACTGGATTACCTGAGACAACACAAAACTACACCAGACTATCTGAAATGACACAAAACTACAATAGACTACCTGCAACAACACAAATCTACACTGGACTGCGTGAAACAACACAAAACTACACTGGACTATGTGAAGCGACACAAAACTACACTAGATTACCTGAGTTAAAACAAATCTACACTAGACTATGTGAAACAACACAAAACTACTCTAGACTCCCGGAAACAACACAAAACTACACTAGACTACCTGAAACAACACAAAACTACACTAGAGTGATTTAAACAATACCAACCTACACTAGAATACATAAAACAACACAAAAGTAGACTAGACAATCTGAAACAACAGAAAACCAGTCTAGAAAATAAGAAACAATACAAAACTACACCAGATTACCTGAAACAACAGAAAACTACACTAGACTACCTGAAACAACACAAAACTACACCAGACTACCTGAAAAGACACAAAACTACAATAGACTACCTGCAACAACACAAATCTACACTGGACTGCCTGAAACAACACAAAACTACACTAGACTATGTGAAACAACAGAAAACTACACTAGACTACCTGAAACAACACAAAACTACACCAGACTACCTGAAAAGACACAAAACTACAATAGACTACCTGCAACAACACAAATCTACACTGGACTGCCTGTAACAACAGAAAACTACACTAGACTATGTGAAACAACACAAAACTACTCTAGACTCCCTGAAACAACACAAAACTACACTAGACTACCTGAAACAACACAAAACTACACCAGACTACCTGAAAAGACACAAAACTACACTAGACTACCTACAACAACATAAGACTACACTAGACGACGTGAAACAACACAATACTACTCTGGACTATGTGAAACGACACAAAACTACACTAGATTACCTGAGTCAAAACAAATCTACACTAGACGATGTGAAACAACACAAAACTACACTAGACTACGTGAAACAACACAAAACTACTCTAGACTCCCGAAAACAACACAAAACTACACTGGACTACCTGAAACAACACAAAACTACACTAGACTACCTGAAACAACACAAAACTACACTAGAGTAAGTTAAACAATACCAACCTACACTAGAATACGTAAAACAACACAAAAGTAGACTAGACAATCTGAAACAACACAAAACTACATTGGACGACCTGAAACAACACAAAACTACACTGGACGACCTGAAACAACACAAAACTACTCCAGACTACCTGAAACGACACAAAACTACACTGGACAACCTGAAACAACACAAAACTACACTAGTCTACAAGAAACAACACAAAACTACACTAGACTACCTGAAACAACACAAAACTACACTAGACAGCTGAGACAACACGAATCAGCACTGGACTACATGAGTCAACGCAGAACTACCCTAGACAATGTCAAACAACGCAAAACTACACTAGACTATTTGAAACAACACAAAACTACACCAGACTACCTGAAACAACACAAAACTACACCAGACTACCTGAAACAAACACAAATCCTCAGTGGACTATGTGAAACAACACAAAACTACATTAGACTACCTGAAACAACACAAAACTAAACTGGATTACCTGAGACAACACAAAACTACACCAGATTATCTGAAATGACACAAAACTACAATAGACTACCTGCAACAACACAAATCTACACTGGACTGCGTGAAACAACACAAAACTACACTGGACTGCGTGAAACAACACAAAACTACACTGGACTATGTGAAACGACACAAAACTACACTAGTCTACCAGAAACAACACAAAACTACACTAGACTACCTGAAACAACACAAAACTACACTAGACAGTTGAGACAACACGAATCAGCACTGGACTACATGAGGCAACGCAGAGCTACCCTAGACAATGTCAAACAACACAAAACTACACTAGACTATGTGAAACAACACAAAACTACACCAGACTACCTGAAACAACACAGAACTACACTAGACTACCTGAAACAACACAAAACTACACTATACTATGCAAAAAAACACAAGACTACTCCAGACTACCTGAAACAACACAAAACTGGACTGGACTATGTGAAACAACACATAACTACACTAGACTACCTGAAACAGCACAAAACTACACTAGACTACCTGAAACAACACAAAACTGGACTGGACTATGTGAAACAACACAAAACTACACTAGACTACCTGAAAAGGCACAAAACTACACTGGATTGCCTGAGACAACACAAAACTACACCAGACTATCTGAAATGACACAAAACTACAATAGACTACCTGTAACAACACAAATCTACACTGGACTGCGTGAAACAACACAAAACTACACTGGACTATGTGAAACGACACAAAACTACACTAGATTACCTGAGTCAAAACAAATCTACACTAGACTATGTGAAACAACACAAAACTACTCTAGACTCCCGGAAACAACACAAAACTACACTAGACTACCTGAAACAACACAAAACTACACTAGTGTAATTTAAACAATACCAACCTACACTAGAATACGTAAAACAACACAAAAGTAGACTAGACAATCTGAAACAACAGAAAACCAGTCTAGAAAATAAGAAACAATACAAAACTACACCAGATTACCTGAAACAAACAAATTTACACTGGACTACCTGAAACAAACAAATCTACACTAGACTACCTGAAACAACACAAAACTATACCAGATTACCAGAAACCACACAACACTGCACAAGACTACCTGAAACAACACAAAACTACACTAGACTACCTGAAACAGCACAAAACTATACTAGACTACCTGAAACAACACAAAACTACACTAGACTCCCTGAAACAACACAAAACTACACTAGACTACCTGAAACAACACAAAACTACACTAGACTACCTGAAACAGCACAAAACTATACTAGACTACCTGAAACAACACAAAACTACACAAGACACCCTGAAACAACACAAAACTACACTAGACTACCTGAAACAACACAAAACTACACTAGAACACGTAAAACAACACAAAAGTAGACTAGACAATCTGAAACAACACAAAACTACACTGGACTACCTGAAACAACACAAAACTACACTAGACTACCTGTAACAACACAAAAATACACTAGAGTAAGTTAAACAATACCAACCTACACTAGAACACGTAGAACAACACAAAAGTAGACTAGACAATCTGAAACAACACAAAACTACACTAGACTACCTGAAACAACACAAAACTACACTAGACTACCTGAAAGAAAACAAAACTACACTGGACGACCTGAAACAACACAAAACTACTCCAGACTACCTGAAACGACACAAAACTACACTGGACAACCTGAAACAACACAAAACTACACTAGACTACCTGAAACAACACAAAACTACACTAGACTACCTGAAAGAAAACAAAACTACACTGGACGACCTGAAACAACACAAAACTACTCCAGACTACCTGAAATGACACAAAACTACACTGGACAACCTAAAACAACACAAAACTACACTAGACTATGTGAAACAACACAAAACTACACCAGACTACCTGAAACAACACAAAACTACACTAGACTATGCAAAAAAACACAAGACTACTCTAGACTACCTGAAAAAACACAAGACTACTCTAGACTACCTGAAACAACACAAAACTGGACTGGACTATGTGAAACAACACAAAACTACACTAGACTACCTGAAACAACACAAAACTACACTAGACTACCTGAAACAGCACAAAACTATACTAGACTACCTGAAACAACACAAAACTACACTAGACTCCCTGAAACAACACAAAACTACACTAGACTACCTGAAACAACACAAAACTACACTGGACTGCGTGAAACAACACAAAACTACACTGGACTATGTGAAACGACACAAATCTACACTAGTCTACCAGAAACAACACAAAACTACACTAGACTACCTGAAACAACACAAAACTACACTAGACAGCTGAGACAACACGAATCAGCACTGGACTACATGAGGCAACGCAGAACTACCCTAGACAATGTCAAACAACACAAAACTACACTAGACTATGTGAAACAACACAAAACTACACCAGACTACCTGAAACAACACAGAACTACACTAGACTACCTGAAACAACACAAAACTACACTATACTATGCAAAAAAACACAAGACTACTCCAGACTACCTGAAACAACACAAAACTGGACTGGACTATGTGAAACAACACATAACTACACTAGACTACCTGAAACAGCACAAAACTACACTAGACTACCTGAAACAACACAAAACTGGACTGGACTATGTGAAACAACACAAAACTACACTAGACTACCTGAAAAGGCACAAAACTACACTGGATTGCCTGAGACAACACAAAACTACACCAGACTATCTGAAATGACACAAAACTACAATAGACTACCTGTAACAACACAAATCTACACTGGACTGCGTGAAACAACACAAAACTACACTGGACTATGTGAAACGACACAAAACTACACTAGATTACCTGAGTCAAAACAAATCTACACTAGACTATGTGAAACAACACAAAACTACTCTAGACTCCCGGAAACAACACAAAACTACACTAGACTACCTGAAACAACACAAAACTACACTAGTGTAATTTAAACAATACCAACCTACACTAGAATACGTAAAACAACACAAAAGTAGACTAGACAATCTGAAACAACAGAAAACCAGTCTAGAAAATAAGAAACAATACAAAACTACACCAGATTACCTGAAACAAACAAATCTACACTGGACTACCTGAAACAAACAAATCTACACTAGACTACCTGAAACAACACAAAACTATACAAGATTACCAGAAACCACACAACACTGCACAAGGCTACCTGAAACGACACAAAACTACACTGGACTACCTGAAACAACACATAAACGACACTAGACTCCCTGAAACAACACAAAACTACACTAGACTACCTGAAACAGCACAAAACTATACTAGACTACCTGAAACAACACAAAACTACACTAGACTCCCTGAAACAACACAAAACTACACTAGACTACCTGAAACAACACAAAACTACACTAGACTACCTGTAACAACACAAAAATACACTAGAGTAAGTTAAACAATACCAACCTACACTAGAACACGTAGAACAACACAAAAGTAGACTAGACAATCTGAAACAACACAAAACTACACTAGACTACCTGAAACAACACAAAACTACACTAGACTACCTGAAAGAAAACAAAACTACACTGGACGACCTGAAACAACACAAAACTACTCCAGACTACCTGAAACGACACAAAACTACACTGGACAACCTGAAACAACACAAAACTACACTAGACTACCTGAAACAACACAAAACTACACTAGACTACCTGAAAGAAAACAAAACTACACTGGACGACCTGAAACAACACAAAACAACTCCAGACTACCTGAAATGACACAAAACTACACTGGACAACCTAAAACAACACAAAACTACACTAGACTATGTGAAACAACACAAAACTACACCAGACTACCTGAAACAACACAAAACTACACTAGACTATGCAAAAAAACACAAGACTACTCTAGACTACCTGAAAAAACACAAGACTACTCTAGACTACCTGAAACAACACAAAACTGGACTGGACTATGTGAAACAACACAAAACTACACTAGACTACCTGAAACAACACAAAACTACACTAGACTACCTGAAACAGCACAAAACTATACTAGACTACCTGAAACAACACAAAACTACACTAGACTCCCTGAAACAACACAAAACTACACTAGACTACCTGAAACAACACAAAACTACACTGGACTGCGTGAAACAACACAAAACTACACTGGACTATGTGAAACGACACAAATCTACACTAGTCTACCAGAAACAACACAAAACTACACTAGACTACCTGAAACAACACAAAACTACACTAGACAGCTGAGACAACACGAATCAGCACTGGACTACATGAGGCAACGCAGAACTACCCTAGACAATGTCAAACAACACAAAACTACACTAGACTATGTGAAACAACACAAAACTACACCAGACTACCTGAAACAACACAGAACTACACTAGACTACCTGAAACAACACAAAACTACACTATACTATGCAAAAAAACACAAGACTACTCCAGACTACCTGAAACAACACAAAACTGGACTGGACTATGTGAAACAACACATAACTACACTAGACTACCTGAAACAGCACAAAACTACACTAGACTACCTGAAACAACACAAAACTGGACTGGACTATGTGAAACAACACAAAACTACACTAGACTACCTGAAAAGGCACAAAACTACACTGGATTGCCTGAGACAACACAAAACTACACCAGACTATCTGAAATGACACAAAACTACAATAGACTACCTGTAACAACACAAATCTACACTGGACTGCGTGAAACAACACAAAACTACACTGGACTATGTGAAACGACACAAAACTACACTAGATTACCTGAGTCAAAACAAATCTACACTAGACTATGTGAAACAACACAAAACTACTCTAGACTCCCGGAAACAACACAAAACTACACTAGACTACCTGAAACAACACAAAACTACACTAGTGTAATTTAAACAATACCAACCTACACTAGAATACGTAAAACAACACAAAAGTAGACTAGACAATCTGAAACAACAGAAAACCAGTCTAGAAAATAAGAAACAATACAAAACTACACCAGATTACCTGAAACAAACAAATCTACACTGGACTACCTGAAACAAACAAATCTACACTAGACTACCTGAAACAACACAAAACTATACCAGATTACCAGAAACCACACAACACTGCACAAGGCTACCTGAAACGACACAAAACTACACTGGACTACCTGAAACAACACATAAACGACACTAGACTCCCTGAAACAACACAAAACTACACTAGACTACCTGAAACAGCACAAAACTATACTAGACTACCTGAAACAACACAAAACTACACTAGACTCCCTGAAACAACACAAAACTACACTAGACTACCTGAAACAACACAAAACTACACTAGACTACCTGAAACAGCACAAAACTATACTAGACTACCTGATACAACACAAAACTACACAAGACACACTGAAACAACACAAAACTACACTAGACTACCTGAAACAACACAAAACTACACTAGAACACGTAAAACAACACAAAAGTAGACTAGACAATCTGAAACAACACAAAACTACACTGGACTACCTGAAACAGCACAAAACTACACTAGACTACCTGAAACAACACAAAACTACACCAGACTACCTGAAACAACACAAATCCTCAGTGGACTATGTGAAACAACACAAAACTACATTAGACTACCTGAAACAACACAAAACTACACTGGATTGCCTGAGACAACACAAAACTACACCAGATTATCTGAAATGACACAAAACTACAATAGACTACCTGCAACAACACAAATCTAAACTGGACTGCGTGAAACAACACAAAACTACACTGGACTGTGTGAAACAACACAAAACTACACTAGTCTACCAGAAACAACACAAAACTACACTAGACTACCTGAAACAACACAAAACTACACGAGACAGCTGAGACAACACGAATCAGCACTGGACTACATGAGGCAACGCAGAACTACCCTAGACAATGTCAAACAACACAAAACTACACTAGACTATGTGAAACAACACAAAACTACACCAGACTACCTGAAACAACACAAAACTACACGATACTATGCAAAAAAACACAAGACTACTCTAGACTACCTGAAACAACACAAAACTGGACTGGACTATGTGAAACAACACATAACTACACTAGACTACCTGAAACAGCACAAAACTACACTAGACTACCTGAAACAACACAAAACTACACTAGACTACCTGAAACAAGACAAAACTACACTAGACTACCTGAAAGAAAACAAAACTACACTGGACGACCTGAAACAACACAAAACTACACTGGACAACCTGAAACAACACAAAACTACACTAGTCTACAAGAAACAACACAAAACTACACTAGACTACCTGAAACAACACAAAACTACACTAGACAGCTGAGACAACACGAATCAGCACTGGACTACATGAGGCAACGCAGAACTACCCTAGACAATGTCAAACAACGCAAAACTACACTAGACTATTTGAAACAACACAAAACTACACCAGACTACCTGAAACAACACAAAACTACACCAGACTACCTGAAACAAACACAAATCCTCAGTGGACTATGTGAAACAACACAAAACTACATTAGACTGCCTGAAACAACACAAAACTAAACTGGATTACCTGAGACAACACAAAACTACACCAGACTATCTGAAATGACACAAAACTACAATAGACTACCTGTAACAACACAAATCTACACTGGACTGCGTGAAACAACACAAAACTACACTGGACTATGTGAAACGACACAAAACTACACTAGATTACCTGAGTCAAAACAAATCTACACTAGACTATGTGAAACAACACAAAACTACTCTAGACTCCCGGAAACAACACAAAACTACACTAGACTACCTGAAACAACACAAAACTACACTAGTGTAATTTAAACAATACCAACCTACACTAGAATACGTAAAACAACACAAAAGTAGACTAGACAATCTGAAACAACAGAAAACCAGTCTAGAAAATAAGAAACAATACAAAACTACACCAGATTACCTGAAACAAACAAATCTACACTGGACTACCTGAAACAAACAAATCTACACTAGACTACCTGAAACAACACAAAACTATACCAGATTACCAGAAACCACACAACACTGCACAAGGCTACCTGAAACGACACAAAACTACACTGGACTACCTGAAACAACACATAAACGACACTAGACGCCCTGAAACAACACAAAACTACACTAGACTACCTGAAACAGCACAAAACTATACTAGACTACCTGAAACAACACAAAACTACACTAGACTCCCTGAAACAACACAAAACTACACTAGACTACCTGAAACAACACAAAACTACACTAGACTACCTGAAACAGCACAAAACTATACTAGACTACCTGAAACAACACAAAACTACACAATACACCCTGAAACAACACAAAACTACACTAGACTACCTGAAACAACACAAAACTACACTAGAACACGTAAAACAACACAAAAGTAGACTAGACAATCTGAAACAACACAAAACTACACTGGACTACCTGAAACAACACAAAACTACACTAGACTACCTGAAACAACACAAAAATACACTAGAGTAAGTTAAACAATACCAACCTACATTAGAACACGTAGAACAACACAAAAGTAGACTAGACAATCTGAAACAACACAAAACTACACTAGACTACCTGAAACAACACAAAACTACACTAGACTACCTGAAAGAAAACAAAACTACACTGGACGACCTGAAACAACACAAAACTACTCCAGACTACCTGAAACGACACAAAACTACACTGGACAACCTGAAACAACACAAAACTACACTAGACTACCTGAAACAACACAAAACTACATTAGACTACCTGAAAGAAAACAAAACTACACTGGACGACCTGAAACAACACAAAACTACTCCAGACTACCTGAAACGACACAAAACTACACAGGACAACCTAAAACAACACAAAACTACACTAGACTATGTGAAACAACACAAAACTACACCAGACTACCTGAAACAACACAAAACTACACTAGACTATGCAAAAAAACACAAGACTACTCTAGACTACCTGAAAAAACACAAGACTACTCTAGACTACCTGAAACAACACAAAACTGGACTGGACTATGTGAAACAACACAAAACTACACTAGACTACCTGAAACAGCACAAAACTACACTAGACTACCTGAAACAGCACAAAACCGCACTAGACTACCTGAAACAACACAAAACTACACTAGACTACCTGAAACAGCACAAAACTACACTAGACTACCTGAAACAACACAAAACTACACCAGACTACCTGAAACAACACAAAACTACACTAGACTATGCAAAAAAACACAAGACTACTCTAGACTACCTGAAAAAACACAAGACTACTCTAGACTACCTAAAACAACACAAAACTACACTAGACTATGTGAAACAACACAAAACTACACCAGACTACCTGAAACAACACAAAACTACACTAGACTATGCAAAAAAACACAAGACTACTCTAGACTACCTGAAAAAACACAAGACTACTCTAGACTACCTGAAACAACACAAAACTGGACTGGACTATGTGAAACAACACAAAACTACACTAGACTACCTGAAACAGCACAAAACTACACTAGACTACCTGAAACAGCACAAAACCGCACTAGACTACCTGAAACAACACAAAACTACACTAGACTACCTGAAACAGCACAAAACTACACTAGACTACCTGAAACAACACAAAACTACACCAGACTACCTGAAACAACACAAATCCTCAGTGGACTATGTGAAACAACACAAAACTACATTAGACTACCTGAAACAACACAAAACTACACTGGATTGCCTGAGACAACACAAAACTACACCAGATTATCTGAAATGACACAAAACTACAATAGACTACCTGCAACAACACAAATCTAAACTGGACTGCGTGAAACAACACAAAACTACACTGGACTGTGTGAAACAACACAAAACTACACTAGTCTACCAGAAACAACACAAAACTACACTAGACTACCTGAAACAACACAAAACTACACTAGACAGCTGAGACAACACGAATCAGCACTGGACTACATGAGGCAACGCAGAACTACCCTAGACAATGTCAAACAACACAAAACTACACTAGACTATGTGAAACAACACAAAACTACACCAGACTACCTGAAACAACACAAAACTACACGATACTATGCAAAAAAACACAAGACTACTCTAGACTACCTGAAACAACACAAAACTGGACTGGACTATGTGAAACAACACATAACTACACTAGACTACCTGAAACAGCACAAAACTACACTAGACTACCTGAAACAACACAAAACTGGACTGGACTATGTGAAACAACACAAACCTACACTAGACTATCTGAAAAGTCACAAAACTACACTAGACTACCTGAAACAACACAAAACTACACCAGACTACCTGAAACAACACAAAACTACACTAGACTATGCAAAAAAACACAAGACTACTCTAGACTACCTGAAACAACACAAAACTGGACTGGACTATGTGAAACAACACATAACTACACTAGACTACATGAAACAGCACAAAACTACACTAGACTACCTGAAACAACACAAAACTGGACTGGACTATGTGAAACAACACAAAACTACACTAGACTACCTGAAACAGCACAAAACTACACTAGACTACCTGAAACAGCACAAAACTGCACTAGACTACCTGAAACAACACAAAACTACACCAGACTACCTGAAACAACACAAATCCTCAGTGGACTATGTGAAACAACACAAAACTACATTAGACTACCTGAAACAACACAAAACTACACTGGATTGCCTGAGACAACACAAAACTACACCAGACTATCTGAAATGACACAAAACTACAATAGACTACCTGTAACAACACAAATCTACACTGGACTGCGTGAAACAACACAAAACTACACTGGACTATGTGAAACGACACAAAACTACACTAGATTACCTGAGTCAAAACAAATATACGCTAGACTATGTGAAACAACACAAAACTACTCTAGACTCCCGGTAACAACACAAAACTACACTAGACTACCTGAAACAACACAAAACTACACTAGAGTAATTTAAACAATACCAACCTACACCAGAATACGTAAAACAACACAAAAGTAGACTAGACAATCTGAAACAACAGAAAACCAGTCTAGAAAATAAGAAACAATACAAAACTACACCAGATTACCTGAAACAAACAAATCTACACTAGACTACCTGAAACAAACAAATCTACACTAGACTACCTGAAACAACGCAAATCTACACTAGACTACCTGAAACAACACAAAACTACACCAGACTACCTGAAAAGACACAAAACTACACTGGACTACCTGAAACAACACATAAACGACACTAGACTACCTGAAACAACACATAAACGACACTAGACTACCTGAAACAACACAAAACTACACCAGATTACCAGAAACCACACAACACTGCACAAGACTACCTGAAACGACACAAAACTACACTGGACTACCTGAAACAACACATAAACGACACTAGACTCCCTGAAACAACACAAAACTACACTAGACTACCTGAAACAGCACAAAACTATACTAGACTACCTGAAACAGCACAAAACTACACTGGACTACCTGAAACAACACAAAACTACACTAGACTACCTGAAAGAAAACAAATCTACACTGGACGACCTGAAACAACACAAAACTACTCCAGACTACCTGAAACAACACAAAACTACTCCAGACTACCTGAAACATTACAAAACTACACTAGACACCCTGAAACCACACAAAACTACACCAGATTACCAGAAACCACACAACACTGCACAAGACTACCTGAAACGACACAAAACTACACTGGACTACCTGAAACAACACAAAACTATACTAGACTACCTGAAACAGCACAAAACTATACTAGACTACCTGAAACAACACAAAACTATACCAGATTACCAGAAACCACACAACACTGCACAAGACTACCTGAAACGACACAAAACTACACTGGACTGCGTGAAACAACACAAAACTACACTAGACTATGTGAAACAACACAAAACTACTCTAGACTACCTGAAACAACACAACACTGCACAGGACTACCTGAAACGACACAAAACTACACTGGACTACCTGAAACAACTCATAAACGACACTAGACTCCCTGAAACAACACAAAACTACACTAGACTACCTGAAACAGCACAAAACTGCACTAGACTACCTGAAACAACACAAAACTACACTAGACTACCTGAAACATTACAAAACTACACTAGACAACCTGAAACAACACAAAACTACACTAGACTACCTGAAACAACACAAAACTATACCAGATTACCAGAAACCACACAACACTGCACAAGACTACCTGAAACGACACAAAACTACACTGGACTACCTGAAACAACACATAAACGACACTAGACTCCCTGAAACAACACAAAACTACACTAGACTACCTGAAACAGCACAAAACTATACTAGACTACCTGAAACAACACAAAACTACACTAGACTCCCTGAAACAACACAAAACTACACTAGACTACCTGAAACAACACAAAACTACACTAGACTACCTGAAACAACACAAATCCTCAGTGGACTATGTGAAACAACACAAAACTACATTAGACTACCTGTAACAACACAAGACTACTCTAGACTACCTGAAACAACACAAAACTGGACTGGACTATGTGAAACAACACAAAACTACACTAGAGTACCTGAAACAGCACAAAACTACACTAGACTACCTGAAACAGCACAAAACTGCACTAGACTACCTGAAACAACACAAAACTACACTAGACTACCTGAAACAGTACAAAACTACACTAGACTACCTGAAACAACACAAAACTACACTAGACTACCTGAAACAACACAAAACTACACTGGACTGCGTGAAACAACACAAAACTACACTGGACTATGTGAAACGACACAAAACTACACTAGTCTACCAGAAACAACACAAAACTACACTAGACTACCTGAAACAACACAAAACTACACTAGACAGCTGAGACAACACGAATCAGCACTGGACTACATGAGGCAACGCAGAACTACCCTAGACAATGTCAAACAACACAAAACTACACTAGACTATGTGAAACAACACAAAACTACACCAGACTACCTGAAACAACACAGAACTACACTAGACTACCTGAAACAACACAAAACTACACTATACTATGCAAAAAAACACAAGACTACTCCAGACTACCTGAAACAACACAAAACTGGACTGGACTATGTGAAACAACACATAACTACACTAGACTACCTGAAACAGCACAAAACTACACTAGACTACCTGAAACAACACAAAACTGGACTGGACTATGTGAAACAACACAAAACTACACTAGACTACCTGAAAAGGCACAAAACTACACTGGATTGCCTGAGACAACACAAAACTACACCAGACTATCTGAAATGACACAAAACTACAATAGACTACCTGTAACAACACAAATCTACACTGGACTGCGTGAAACAACACAAAACTACACTGGACTATGTGAAACGACACAAAACTACACTAGATTACCTGAGTCAAAACAAATCTACACTAGACTATGTGAAACAACACAAAACTACTCTAGACTCCCGGAAACAACACAAAACTACACTAGACTACCTGAAACAACACAAAACTACACTAGTGTAATTTAAACAATACCAACCTACACTAGAATACGTAAAACAACACAAAAGTAGACAAGACAATCTGAAACAACAGAAAACCAGTCTAGAAAATAAGAAACAATACAAAACTACACCAGATTACCTGAAACAAACAAATCTACACTGGACTACCTGAAACAAACAAATCTACACTAGACTACCTGAAACAACACAAAACTATACCAGATTACCAGAAACCACACAACACTGCACAAGGCTACCTGAAACGACACAAAACTACACTGGACTACCTGAAACAACACATAAACGACACTAGACTCCCTGAAACAACACAAAACTACACTAGACTACCTGAAACAGCACAAAACTATACTAGACTACCTGAAACAACACAAAACTACACTAGACTCCCTGAAACAACACAAAACTACACTAGACTACCTGAAACAACACAAAACTACACTAGACTACCTGAAACAGCACAAAACTATACTAGACTACCTGAAACAACACAAAACTACACTAGACTACCTGAAACAACACAAAACTACACTAGACTACCTGAAACAGCACAAAACTATACTAGACTACCTGAAACAACACAAAACTACACTAGACTACCTGAAACAACACAAAACTACACTAGAACACGTAAAACAACACAAAAGTAGACTAGACAATCTGAAACAACACAAAACTACACTGGACTACCTGAAACAGCACAAAACTACACTAGACTACCTGAAACAACACAAAACTACACCAGACTACCTGAAACAACACAAATCCTCAGTGGACTATGTGAAACAACACAAAACTACATTAGACTACCTGAAACAACACAAAACTACACTGGATTGCCTGAGACAACACAAAACTACACCAGATTATCTGAAATGACACAAAACTACAATAGACTACCTGCAACAACACAAATCTAAACTGGACTGCGTGAAACAACACAAAACTACACTGGACTGTGTGAAACAACACAAAACTACACTAGTCTACCAGAAACAACACAAAACTACACTAGACTACCTGAAACAACACAAAACTACACGAGACAGCTGAGACAACACGAATCAGCACTGGACTACATGAGGCAACGCAGAACTACCCTAGACAATGTCAAACAACACAAAACTACACTAGACTATGTGAAACAACACAAAACTACACCAGACTACCTGAAACAACACAAAACTACACGATACTATGCAAAAAAACACAAGACTACTCTAGACTACCTGAAACAACACAAAACTGGACTGGACTATGTGAAACAACACATAACTACACTAGACTACCTGAAACAGCACAAAACTACACTAGACTACCTGAAACAACACAAAACTACACTAGACTACCTGAAACAAGACAAAACTACACTAGACTACCTGAAAGAAAACAAAACTACACTGGACGACCTGAAACAACACAAAACTACACTGGACAACCTGAAACAACACAAAACTACACTAGTCTACAAGAAACAACACAAAACTACACTAGACTACCTGAAACAACACAAAACTACACTAGACAGCTGAGACAACACGAATCAGCACTGGACTACATGAGGCAACGCAGAACTACCCTAGACAATGTCAAACAACGCAAAACTACACTAGACTATTTGAAACAACACAAAACTACACCAGACTACCTGAAACAACACAAAACTACACCAGACTACCTGAAACAAACACAAATCCTCAGTGGACTATGTGAAACAACACAAAACTACATTAGACTGCCTGAAACAACACAAAACTAAACTGGATTACCTGAGACAACACAAAACTACACCAGACTATCTGAAATGACACAAAACTACAATAGACTACCTGTAACAACACAAATCTACACTGGACTGCGTGAAACAACACAAAACTACACTGGACTATGTGAAACGACACAAAACTACACTAGATTACCTGAGTCAAAACAAATCTACACTAGACTATGTGAAACAACACAAAACTACTCTAGACTCCCGGAAACAACACAAAACTACACTAGACTACCTGAAACAACACAAAACTACACTAGTGTAATTTAAACAATACCAACCTACACTAGAATACGTAAAACAACACAAAAGTAGACTAGACAATCTGAAACAACAGAAAACCAGTCTAGAAAATAAGAAACAATACAAAACTACACCAGATTACCTGAAACAAACAAATCTACACTGGACTACCTGAAACAAACAAATCTACACTAGACTACCTGAAACAACACAAAACTATACCAGATTACCAGAAACCACACAACACTGCACAAGGCTACCTGAAACGACACAAAACTACACTGGACTACCTGAAACAACACATAAACGACACTAGACGCCCTGAAACAACACAAAACTACACTAGACTACCTGAAACAGCACAAAACTATACTAGACTACCTGAAACAACACAAAACTACACTAGACTCCCTGAAACAACACAAAACTACACTAGACTACCTGAAACAACACAAAACTACACTAGACTACCTGAAACAGCACAAAACTATACTAGACTACCTGAAACAACACAAAACTACACAATACACCCTGAAACAACACAAAACTACACTAGACTACCTGAAACAACACAAAACTACACTAGAACACGTAAAACAACACAAAAGTAGACTAGACAATCTGAAACAACACAAAACTACACTGGACTACCTGAAACAACACAAAACTACACTAGACTACCTGAAACAACACAAAAATACACTAGAGTAAGTTAAACAATACCAACCTACACTAGAACACGTAGAACAACACAAAAGTAGACTAGACAATCTGAAACAACACAAAACTACACTAGACTACCTGAAACAACACAAAACTACACTAGACTACCTGAAAGAAAACAAAACTACACTGGACGACCTGAAACAACACAAAACTACTCCAGACTACCTGAAACGACACAAAACTACACTGGACAACCTGAAACAACACAAAACTACACTAGACTACCTGAAACAACACAAAACTACATTAGACTACCTGAAAGAAAACAAAACTACACTGGACGACCTGAAACAACACAAAACTACTCCAGACTACCTGAAACGACACAAAACTACACAGGACAACCTAAAACAACACAAAACGACACTAGACTATGTGAAACAACACAAAACTACACCAGACTACCTGAAACAACACAAAACTACACTAGACTATGCAAAAAAACACAAGACTACTCTAGACTACCTGAAAAAACACAAGACTACTCTAGACTACCTGAAACAACACAAAACTGGACTGGACTATGTGAAACAACACAAAACTACACTAGACTACCTGAAACAGCACAAAACTACACTAGACTACCTGAAACAGCACAAAACCGCACTAGACTACCTGAAACAACACAAAACTACACTAGACTACCTGAAACAGCACAAAACTACACTAGACTACCTGAAACAACACAAAACTACACCAGACTACCTGAAACAACACAAAACTACACTAGACTATGCAAAAAAACACAAGACTACTCTAGACTACCTGAAAAAACACAAGACTACTCTAGACTACCTAAAACAACACAAAACTACACTAGACTATGTGAAACAACACAAAACTACACCAGACTACCTGAAACAACACAAAACTACACTAGACTATGCAAAAAAACACAAGACTACTCTAGACTACCTGAAAAAACACAAGACTACTCTAGACTACCTGAAACAACACAAAACTGGACTGGACTATGTGAAACAACACAAAACTACACTAGACTACCTGAAACAGCACAAAACTACACTAGACTACCTGAAACAGCACAAAACCGCACTAGACTACCTGAAACAACACAAAACTACACTAGACTACCTGAAACAGCACAAAACTACACTAGACTACCTGAAACAACACAAAACTACACCAGACTACCTGAAACAACACAAATCCTCAGTGGACTATGTGAAACAACACAAAACTACATTAGACTACCTGAAACAACACAAAACTACACTGGATTGCCTGAGACAACACAAAACTACACCAGATTATCTGAAATGACACAAAACTACAATAGACTACCTGCAACAACACAAATCTAAACTGGACTGCGTGAAACAACACAAAACTACACTGGACTGTGTGAAACAACACAAAACTACACTAGTCTACCAGAAACAACACAAAACTACACTAGACTACCTGAAACAACACAAAACTACACTAGACAGCTGAGACAACACGAATCAGCACTGGACTACATGAGGCAACGCAGAACTACCCTAGACAATGTCAAACAACACAAAACTACACTAGACTATGTGAAACAACACAAAACTACACCAGACTACCTGAAACAACACAAAACTACACGATACTATGCAAAAAAACACAAGACTACTCTAGACTACCTGAAACAACACAAAACTGGACTGGACTATGTGAAACAACACATAACTACACTAGACTACCTGAAACAGCACAAAACTACACTAGACTACCTGAAACAACACAAAACTGGACTGGACTATGTGAAACAACACAAACCTACACTAGACTATCTGAAAAGTCACAAAACTACACTAGACTACCTGAAACAACACAAAACTACACTAGACTACCTGAAACAGCACAAAACTACACTAGACTACCTGAAACAACACAAAACTACACCAGACTACCTGAAACAACACAAAACTACACTAGACTATGCAAAAAAACACAAGACTACTCTAGACTACCTGAAAAAACACAAGACTACTCTAGACTACCTAAAACAACACAAAACTACACTAGACTATGTGAAACAACACAAAACTACACCAGACTACCTGAAACAACACAAAACTACACTAGACTATGCAAAAAAACACAAGACTACTCTAGACTACCTGAAAAAACACAAGACTACTCTAGACTACCTGAAACAACACAAAACTGGACTGGACTATGTGAAACAACACAAAACTACACTAGACTACCTGAAACAGCACAAAACTACACTAGACTACCTGAAACAGCACAAAACCGCACTAGACTACCTGAAACAACACAAAACTACACTAGACTACCTGAAACAGCACAAAACTACACTAGACTACCTGAAACAACACAAAACTACACCAGACTACCTGAAACAACACAAATCCTCAGTGGACTATGTGAAACAACACAAAACTACATTAGACTACCTGAAACAACACAAAACTACACTGGATTGCCTGAGACAACACAAAACTACACCAGATTATCTGAAATGACACAAAACTACAATAGACTACCTGCAACAACACAAATCTAAACTGGACTGCGTGAAACAACACAAAACTACACTGGACTGTGTGAAACAACACAAAACTACACTAGTCTACCAGAAACAACACAAAACTACACTAGACTACCTGAAACAACACAAAACTACACTAGACAGCTGAGACAACACGAATCAGCACTGGACTACATGAGGCAACGCAGAACTACCCTAGACAATGTCAAACAACACAAAACTACACTAGACTATGTGAAACAACACAAAACTACACCAGACTACCTGAAACAACACAAAACTACACGATACTATGCAAAAAAACACAAGACTACTCTAGACTACCTGAAACAACACAAAACTGGACTGGACTATGTGAAACAACACATAACTACACTAGACTACCTGAAACAGCACAAAACTACACTAGACTACCTGAAACAACACAAAACTGGACTGGACTATGTGAAACAACACAAACCTACACTAGACTATCTGAAAAGTCACAAAACTACACTAGACTACCTGAAACAACACAAAACTACACCAGACTACCTGAAACAACACAAAACTACACTAGACTATGCAAAAAAACACAAGACTACTCTAGACTACCTGAAACAACACAAAACTGGACTGGACTATGTGAAACAACACATAACTACACTAGACTACATGAAACAGCACAAAACTACACTAGACTACCTGAAACAACACAAAACTGGACTGGACTATGTGAAACAACACAAAACTACACTAGACTACCTGAAACAGCACAAAACTACACTAGACTACCTGAAACAGCACAAAACTGCACTAGACTACCTGAAACAACACAAAACTACACCAGACTACCTGAAACAACACAAATCCTCAGTGGACTATGTGAAACAACACAAAACTACATTAGACTACCTGAAACAACACAAAACTACACTGGATTGCCTGAGACAACACAAAACTACACCAGACTATCTGAAATGACACAAAACTACAATAGACTACCTGTAACAACACAAATCTACACTGGACTGCGTGAAACAACACAAAACTACACTGGACTATGTGAAACGACACAAAACTACACTAGACTACCTGAAACAACACAAAACTGGACTGGACTATGTGAAACAACACAAACCTACACTAGACTATCTGAAAAGTCACAAAACTACACTAGACTACCTGAAACAACACAAAACTACACTAGACTACCTGAAACAGCACAAAACTACACTAGACTACCTGAAACAACACAAAACTACACCAGACTACCTGAAACAACACAAAACTACACTAGACTATGCAAAAAAACACAAGACTACTCTAGACTACCTGAAAAAACACAAGACTACTCTAGACTACCTAAAACAACACAAAACTACACTAGACTATGTGAAACAACACAAAACTACACCAGACTACCTGAAACAACACAAAACTACACTAGACTATGCAAAAAAACACAAGACTACTCTAGACTACCTGAAAAAACACAAGACTACTCTAGACTACCTGAAACAACACAAAACTGGACTGGACTATGTGAAACAACACAAAACTACACTAGACTACCTGAAACAGCACAAAACTACACTAGACTACCTGAAACAGCACAAAACCGCACTAGACTACCTGAAACAACACAAAACTACACTAGACTACCTGAAACAGCACAAAACTACACTAGACTACCTGAAACAACACAAAACTACACCAGACTACCTGAAACAACACAAATCCTCAGTGGACTATGTGAAACAACACAAAACTACATTAGACTACCTGAAACAACACAAAACTACACTGGATTGCCTGAGACAACACAAAACTACACCAGATTATCTGAAATGACACAAAACTACAATAGACTACCTGCAACAACACAAATCTAAACTGGACTGCGTGAAACAACACAAAACTACACTGGACTGTGTGAAACAACACAAAACTACACTAGTCTACCAGAAACAACACAAAACTACACTAGACTACCTGAAACAACACAAAACTACACTAGACAGCTGAGACAACACGAATCAGCACTGGACTACATGAGGCAACGCAGAACTACCCTAGACAATGTCAAACAACACAAAACTACACTAGACTATGTGAAACAACACAAAACTACACCAGACTACCTGAAACAACACAAAACTACACGATACTATGCAAAAAAACACAAGACTACTCTAGACTACCTGAAACAACACAAAACTGGACTGGACTATGTGAAACAACACATAACTACACTAGACTACCTGAAACAGCACAAAACTACACTAGACTACCTGAAACAACACAAAACTGGACTGGACTATGTGAAACAACACAAACCTACACTAGACTATCTGAAAAGTCACAAAACTACACTAGACTACCTGAAACAACACAAAACTACACCAGACTACCTGAAACAACACAAAACTACACTAGACTATGCAAAAAAACACAAGACTACTCTAGACTACCTGAAACAACACAAAACTGGACTGGACTATGTGAAACAACACATAACTACACTAGACTACATGAAACAGCACAAAACTACACTAGACTACCTGAAACAACACAAAACTGGACTGGACTATGTGAAACAACACAAAACTACACTAGACTACCTGAAACAGCACAAAACTACACTAGACTACCTGAAACAGCACAAAACTGCACTAGACTACCTGAAACAACACAAAACTACACCAGACTACCTGAAACAACACAAATCCTCAGTGGACTATGTGAAACAACACAAAACTACATTAGACTACCTGAAACAACACAAAACTACACTGGATTGCCTGAGACAACACAAAACTACACCAGACTATCTGAAATGACACAAAACTACAATAGACTACCTGTAACAACACAAATCTACACTGGACTGCGTGAAACAACACAAAACTACACTGGACTATGTGAAACGACACAAAACTACACTAGATTACCTGAGTCAAAACAAATCTACGCTAGACTATGTGAAACAACACAAAACTACTCTAGACTCCCGGTAACAACACAAAACTACACTAGACTACCTGAAACAACACAAAACTACACTAGAGTAATTTAAACAATACCAACCTACACCAGAATACGTAAAACAACACAAAAGTAGACTAGACAATCTGAAACAACAGAAAACCAGTCTAGAAAATAAGAAACAATACAAAACTACACCAGATTACCTGAAACAAACAAATCTACACTAGACTACCTGAAACAAACAAATCTACACTAGACTACCTGAAACAACGCAAATCTACACTAGACTACCTGAAACAACACAAAACTACACCAGACTACCTGAAAAGACACAAAACTACACTGGACTACCTGAAACAACACATAAACGACACTAGACTACCTGAAACAACACATAAACGACACTAGACTACCTGAAACAACACAAA
Source organism: Hypanus sabinus (assembly GCF_030144855.1). NCBI lineage: Eukaryota > Metazoa > Chordata > Chondrichthyes > Myliobatiformes > Dasyatidae > Hypanus > Hypanus sabinus. The sequence goes on along the minus strand of NW_026781613.1, from coordinate 57,838 downwards.
ACTACACCAGATTACCAGAAACCACACAACACTGCACAAGACTACCTGAAACGACACAAAACTACACTGGACTACCTGAAACAACACATAAACGACACTAGACTCCCTGAAACAACACAAAACTACACTAGACTACCTGAAACAGCACAAAACTATACTAGACTACCTGAAACAGCACAAAACTACACTGGACTACCTGAAACAACACAAAACTACACTAGACTACCTGAAAGAAAACAAATCTACACTGGACGACCTGAAACAACACAAAACTACTCCAGACTACCTGAAACAACACAAAACTACTCCAGACTACCTGAAACATTACAAAACTACACTAGACACCCTGAAACCACACAAAACTACACCAGATTACCAGAAACCACACAACACTGCACAAGACTACCTGAAACGACACAAAACTACACTGGACTACCTGAAACAACACAAAACTATACTAGACTACCTGAAACAGCACAAAACTATACTAGACTACCTGAAACAACACAAAACTATACCAGATTACCAGAAACCACACAACACTGCACAAGACTACCTGAAACGACACAAAACTACACTGGACTGCGTGAAACAACACAAAACTACACTAGACTATGTGAAACAACACAAAACTACTCTAGACTACCTGAAACAACACAACACTGCACAAGACTACCTGAAACGACACAAAACTACACTGGACTACCTGAAACAACTCATAAACGACACTAGACTCCCTGAAACAACACAAAACTACACTAGACTACCTGAAACAGCACAAAACTGCACTAGACTACCTGAAACAACACAAAACTACACTAGACTACCTGAAACATTACAAAACTACACTAGACAACCTGAAACAACACAAAACTACACTGGACTACCTGAAACAACACAAAACTATACCAGATTACCAGAAACCACACAACACTGCACAAGACTACCTGAAACGACACAAAACTACACTGGACTACCTGAAACAACACATAAACGACACTAGACTCCCTGAAACAACACAAAACTACACTAGACTACCTGAAACAGCACAAAACTATACTAGACTACCTGAAACAACACAAAACTACACTAGACTCCCTGAAACAACACAAAACTACACTAGACTACCTGAAACAACACAAATCCTCAGTGGACTATGTGAAACAACACAAAACTACATTAGACTACCTGTAACAACACAAGACTACTCTAGACTACCTGAAACAACACAAAACTGGACTGGACTATGTGAAACAACACAAAACTACACTAGAGTACCTGAAACAGCACAAAACTACACTAGACTACCTGAAACAGCACAAAACTGCACTAGACTACCTGAAACAACACAAAACTACACTAGACTACCTGAAACAGTACAAAACTACACTAGACTACCTGAAACAGCACAAAACTATACTAGACTACCTGAAACAACACAAAACTACACAAGACTCCCTGAAACAACACAAAACTACACTAGACTACCTGAAACAACACAAAACTACACTAGACTACCTGAAACAACACAAATCCTCAGTGGACTATGTGAAACAACACAAAACTGCACTAGACTACCTGAAACAACACAAAACTACACCAGACTACCTGAAACAACACAAAACTACACTAGACTATGCAAAAAAACACAAGACTACTCTAGACTACCTGAAACAACACAAAACTACACTAGACTACCTGAAACATTACAAAACTACACTAGACAACCTGAAACAACACAAAACTACACTGGACAACCTGAAACAACACAAAACTACACTAGTCTACAAGAAACAACACAACACTGCACAAGACTACCTGAAACGACACAAAACTACACTGGACTACCTGAAACAACACATAAACGACACTAGACTCCCTGAAACAACACAAAACTACACTAGACTACCTGAAACAGCACAAAACTATACTAGACTACCTGAAACAACACAAAACTACACTAGACTCCCTGAAACAACACAAAACTACACTAGACTACCTGAAACAACACAAAACTACACTAGACTACCTGAAACAGCACAAAACTATACTAGACTACCTGAAACAACACAAAACTACACAAGACACCCTGAAACAACACAAAACTACACTAGACTACCTGAAACAACACAAAACTACACTAGAACACGTAAAACAACACAAAAGTAGACTAGACAATCTGAAACAACACAAAACTACACTGGACTACCTGAAACAACACAAAACTACACTAGACTACCTGTAACAACACAAAAATACACTAGAGTAAGTTAAACAATACCAACCTACACTAGAACACGTAGAACAACACAAAAGTAGACTAGACAATCTGAAACAACACAAAACTACACTAGACTACCTGAAACAACACAAAACTACACTAGACTACCTGAAAGAAAACAAAACTACACTGGACGACCTGAAACAACACAAAACTACTCCAGACTACCTGAAACGACACAAAACTACACTTGACAACCTGAAACAACACAAAACTACACTAGACTACCTGAAACAACACAAAACTACACTAGACTACCTGAAAGAAAACAAAACTACACTGGACGACCTGAAACAACACAAAACTACTCCAGACTACCTGAAATGACACAAAACTACACTGGACAACCTAAAACAACACAAAACTACACTAGACTATGTGAAACAACACAAAACTACACCAGACTACCTGAAACAACACAAAACTACACTAGACTATGCAAAAAAACACAAGACTACTCTAGACTACCTGAAAAAACACAAGACTACTCTAGACTACCTGAAACAACACAAAACTGGACTGGACTATGTGAAACAACACAAAACTACACTAGACTACCTGAAAACAACACAAAACTACACTAGACTACCTGAAAACAGCACAAAACTATACTAGACTACCTGAAACAACACAAAACTACACTAGACTCCCTGAAAACAACACAAAACTACACTAGACTACCTGAAACAACACAAAAACTACACTGGACTGCGTGAAACAACACAAAACTACACTGGACTATGTGAAACGACACAAAACTACACTAGTCTACCAGAAACAACACAAAACTACACACTACCTGAAACAACACAAAACTACACTAGACAGCTGAGACAACACGAATCAGCACTGGACTACATGAGGCAACGCAGAACTACCCTAGACAATGTCAAACAACACAAAACTACACTAGTCTACCAGAAACAACACAAAACTACACTAGACTACCCTGAAACAACACAAAACTACACTAGACAGCTGAGACAACACGAATCAGCACTGGACTACATGAGGCAACGCTGAACTACCCTAGACAATGTCAAACAACACAAAACTACACTAGACTATGTGAAACAACACAAAACTACACCAGACTACCTGAAACAACACAGAACTACACTAGACTACCTGAAACAACACAAAACTACACTATACTATGCAAAAAAACACAAGACTACTCCAGACTACCTGAAACAACACAAAACTGGACTGGACTATGTGAAACAACACATAACTACACTAGACTACCTGAAACAGCACAAAACTACACTAGACTACCTGAAACAACACAAAACTGGGACTGGACTATGTGAAACAACACAAAACTACACTAGACTACCTGAAAAGGCACAAAACTACACTGGATTGCCTGAGACAACACAAACTACACCAGACTATCTGAAATGACACAAAACTACAATAGACTACCTGTAACAACACAAATCTACACTGGACTGCGTGAAACAACACAAAACTACACTGGACTATGTGAAACGACACAAAACTACACTAGATTACCTGAGTCAAAACAAATCTACACTAGACTATGTGAAACAACACAAAACTACTCTAGACTCCGGAAACAACACAAAACTACACTAGACTACCTGAAACAACACAAAACTACACTAGTGTAATTTAAACAATACCAACCTACACTAGAATACGTAAAACAACACAAAAGTAGACTAGACAATCTGAAACAACAGAAAACCAGTCTAGAAAATAAGAAACAATCCAAACGCTACAACCAGATACTGAAACAAACAAATCTAACAATGGACTACCTAGAAACCAAACAAATCCTACACTAGACTACCTGAAACAACACAAACTATACCCAGATTCACCAGAAACCACACAACACTGCACAAGGCTACCTGAACCGACACAAAACTACACTGGACTACCTGAAACAGCACAAAAACTATACTAGACTACCTGAAACAACACAAAACTACACTAGACTCCCTGAACCACCACAAAACCTACACTAGACTACCTGAAACAACACAAAACTACACTAGACTACCTGAAACCAGCACACAAACTATACCTAGACTACCTGAAACAACACAAACTACACAAGACACCCTGAAACAACACAAAACTACACTAGACTACCTGAAACAACACAAACTACACTAGAACACGTAAAACAACACAAAAGTAGACTAGACAATCTGAAACAACACAAAACTACACTGGACTACTGAAACAGCACAAAACTACACTAGACTACCTGAAACAACACAAAACTACACAGACTACCTGAAACACACACAAATCCTCAGTGGACTATGTGAAACAACACAAAACTACATTAGACTACCTGAAACAACACAAAACTACACTGGATTGCCTGAGACAACACAAAACTACACCAGATTATCTGAAATGACACAAAACTACAATAGACTACCTGCAACAACACAAATCTAAACTGGACTGCGTGAAACAACACAAAACTACACTTGGACTGTGTGAAACAACACAAAACTACACTAGTCTACCAGAAACAACACAAAACTACACTAGACTACCTGAAACAACACAAAACTACACGAGACAGCTGAGACAACACGAATCAGCACTGGACTACATGAGGCAACGCAGAACTACCCTAGACAATGTCAAACAACACAAAACTACACTAGACTATGTGAAACAACACAAAACTACACCAGACTACCTGAAACAACACAAAACTACACGATACTATGCAAAAAAACACAAGACTACTCTAGACTACCTGAAACAACACAAAACTGGACTGGACTATGTGAAACAACACATAACTACACTAGACCTACCTGAAACAGCACAAAACTAACACTAGACTACCTGAAACAACACAAAACTACACTAGACTACCTGAAACAAGACAAAACTACACTAGACTTACCTGAAAGAAAACAAAACTACACTGGACGACCTGAAACAACACAAAACTACACTGGACAACCTGAAAACAACACAAAACTACACTAGTCTACAAGAAACAACACAAAACTACACTAGACTACCTGAAACAACACAAAACTACACTAGACAGCTGAGGACAACACGAATCAGCACTGGACTACATGAGGCAACGCAGACTACCCTAGACAATGTCAAACAACGCAAAACTACACTAGACTATTTGAAACAACACAAACTACACCAGACTACCTGAAACAACACAAAACTACACCAGACTACCTGAAACAAACACAAATCCTCAGTGGACTATGTGAAACAACACAAAACTACATTAGACTGCCTGAAACAACACAAAACTAAACTGGATTACCTGAGACAACACAAAACTACACCAGACTATCTGAAATGACACAAAACTACAATAGACTACCTGTAACAACACAAATCTACACTGGACTGCGTGAAACAACACAAAACTACACTGGACTATGTGAAACGACACAAAACTACACTAGATTACCTGAGTCAAAACAAATCTACACTAGACTATGTGAAACAACACAAAACTACTCTAGACTCCCGGAAACAACACAAAACTACACTAGACTACCTGAAACAACACAAAACTACACTAGTGTAATTTAAACAATACCAACCTACACTAGAATACGTAAAACAACACAAAAGTAGACTAGACAATCTGAAACAACAGAAAACCAGTCTAGAAAATAAGAAACAATACAAAACTACACCAGATTACCTGAAACAAACAAATCTACACTGGACTACCTGAAACAAACAAATCTACACTAGACTACCTGAAACAACACAAAACTATACCAGATTACCAGAAACCACACAACACTGCACAAGGCTACCTGAAACGACACAAAACTACACTGGACTACCTGAAACAACACATAAACGACACTAGACGCCCTGAAACAACACAAAACTACACTAGACTACCTGAAACAGCACAAAACTATACTAGACTACCTGAAACAACACAAAACTACACTAGACTCCCTGAAACAACACAAAACTACACTAGACTACCTGAAACAACACAAAACTACACTAGACTACCTGAAACAGCACAAAACTATACTAGACTACCTGAAACAACACAAAACTACACAAGACACCCTGAAACAACACAAAACTACACTAGACTACCTGAAACAACACAAAACTACACTAGAACACGTAAAACAAAACAAAAGTAGACTAGACAATCTGAAACAACACAAAACTACACTGGACTACCTGAAACAACACAAAACTACACTAGACTACCTGAAACAACACAAAAATACACTAGAGTAAGTTAAACAATACCAACCTACACTAGAACACGTAGAACAACACAAAAGTAGACTAGACAATCTGAAACAACACAAAACTACACTAGACTACCTGAAACAACACAAAACTACACTAGACTACCTGAAAGAAAACAAAACTACACTGGACGACCTGAAACAACACAAAACTACTCCAGACTACCTGAAACGACACAAAACTACACTGGACAACCTGAAACAACACAAAACTACACTAGACTACCTGAAACAACACAAAACTACATTAGACTACCTGAAAGAAAACAAAACTACACTGGACGACCTGAAACAACACAAAACTACTCCAGACTACCTGAAACGACACAAAACTACACAGGACAACCTAAAACAACACAAAACTACACTAGACTATGTGAAACAACACAAAACTACACCAGACTACCTGAAACAACACAAAACTACACTAGACTATGCAAAAAAACACAAGACTACTCTAGACTACCTGAAAAAACACAAGACTACTCTAGACTACCTGAAACAACACAAAACTGGACTGGACTATGTGATACAACACAAAACTACTCTAGACTACCTGAAACAGCACAAAACTACACTAGACTACCTGAAACAGCACAAAACCGCACTAGACTACCTGAAACAACACAAAACTACACTAGACTACCTGAAACAGCACAAAACTACACTAGACTACCTGAAACAACACAAAACTACACCAGACTACCTGAAACAACACAAATCCTCAGTGGACTATGTGAAACAACACAAAACTACATTAGACTACCTGAAACAACACAAAACTACACTGGATTGCCTGAGACAACACAAAACTACACCAGATTATCTGAAATGACACAAAACTACAATAGACTACCTGCAACAACACAAATCTAAACTGGACTGCGTGAAACAACACAAAACTACACTGGACTGTGTGAAACAACACAAAACTACACTAGTCTACCAGAAACAACACAAAACTACACTAGACTACCTGAAACAACACAAAACTACACTAGACAGCTGAGACAACACGAATCAGCACTGGACTACATGAGGCAACGCAGAACTACCCTAGACAATGTCAAACAACACAAAACTACACTAGACTATGTGAAACAACACAAAACTACACCAGACTACCTGAAACAACACAAAACTACACGATACTATGCAAAAAAACACAAGACTACTCTAGACTACCTGAAACAACACAAAACTGGACTGGACTATGTGAAACAACACATAACTACACTAGACTACCTGAAACAGCACAAAACTACACTAGACTACCTGAAACAACACAAAACTGGACTGGACTATGTGAAACAACACAAACCTACACTAGACTATCTGAAAAGTCACAAAACTACACTAGACTACCTGAAACAACACAAAACTACACCAGACTACCTGAAACAACACAAAACTACACTAGACTATGCAAAAAAACACAAGACTACTCTAGACTACCTGAAACAACACAAAACTGGACTGGACTATGTGAAACAACACATAACTACACTAGACTACATGAAACAGCACAAAACTACACTAGACTACCTGAAACAACACAAAACTGGACTGGACTATGTGAAACAACACAAAACTACACTAGACTACCTGAAACAGCACAAAACTACACTAGACTACCTGAAACAGCACAAAACTGCACTAGACTACCTGAAACAACACAAAACTACACCAGACTACCTGAAACAACACAAATCCTCAGTGGACTATGTGAAACAACACAAAACTACATTAGACTACCTGAAACAACACAAAACTACACTGGATTGCCTGAGACAACACAAAACTACACCAGACTATCTGAAATGACACAAAACTACAATAGACTACCTGTAACAACACAAATCTACACTGGACTGCGTGAAACAACACAAAACTACACTGGACTATGTGAAACGACACAAAACTACACTAGATTACCTGAGTCAAAACAAATCTACGCTAGACTATGTGAAACAACACAAAACTACTCTAGACTCCCGGTAACAACACAAGACTACACTAGACTACCTGAAACAACACAAAACTACACTAGAGTAATTTAAACAATACCAACCTACACCAGAATACGTAAAACAACACAAAAGTAGACTAGACAATCTGAAACAACAGAAAACCAGTCTAGAAAATAAGAAACAATACAAAACTACACCAGATTACCTGAAACAAACAAATCTACACTAGACAACCTGAAACAAACAAATCTACACTAGACTACCTGAAACAACGCAAATCTACACTAGACTACCTGAAACAACACAAAACTACACCAGACTACCTGAAAAGACACAAAACTACACTGGACTACCTGAAACAACACATAAACGACACTAGACTACCTGAAACAACACATAAACGACACTAGACTACCTGAAACAACACAAAACTACACCAGATTACCAGAAACCACACAACACTGCACAAGACTACCTGAAACGACACAAAACTACACTGGACTACCTGAAACAACACATAAACGACACTAGACTCCCTGAAACAACACAAAACTACACTAGACTACCTGAAACAGCACAAAACTATACTAGACTACCTGAAACAGCACAAAACTACACTGGACTACCTGAAACAACACAAAACTACACTAGACTACCTGAAAGAAAACAAATCTACACTGGACGACCTGAAACAACACAAAACTACTCCAGACTACCTGAAACAACACAAAACTACTCCAGACTACCTGAAACATTACAAAACTACACTAGACACCCTGAAACCACACAAAACTACACCAGATTACCAGAAACCACACAACACTGCACAAGACTACCTGAAACGACACAAAACTACACTGGACTACCTGAAACAACACAAAACTATACTAGACTACCTGAAACAGCACAAAACTATACTAGACTACCTGAAACAACACAAAACTATACCAGATTACCAGAAACCACACAACACTGCACAAGACTACCTGAAACGACACAAAACTACACTGGACTGCGTGAAACAACACAAAACTACACTAGACTATGTGAAACAACACAAAACTACTCTAGACTACCTGAAACAACACAACACTGCACAAGACTACCTGAAACGACACAAAACTACACTGGACTACCTGAAACAACTCATAAACGACACTAGACTCCCTGAAACAACACAAAACTACACTAGACTACCTGAAACAGCACAAAACTGCACTAGACTACCTGAAACAACACAAAACTACACTAGACTACCTGAAACATTACAAAACTACACTAGACAACCTGAAACAACACAAAACTACACTAGACTACCAGAAACAACACAAAACTATACCAGATTACCAGAAACCACACAACACTGCACAAGACTACCTGAAACGACACAAAACTACACTGGACTACCTGAAACAACACATAAACGACACTAGACTCCCTGAAACAACACAAAACTACACTAGACTACCTGAAACAGCACAAAACTGCACTAGACTACCTGAAACAACACAAATCCTCAGTGGACTATGTGAAACAACACAAAACTACATTAGACAACCTGTAACAACACAAGACTACTCTAGACTACCTGAAACAACACAAAACTGGACTAGACTATGTGAAACAACACAAAACTACACTAGACTACCTGAAACAGCACAAAACTACACTAGACTACCTGAAACAGCACAAAACTGCACTAGACTACCTGAAACAACACAAAACTACACTAGACTACCTGAAACAGTACAAAACTACACTAGACTACCTGAAACAGCACAAAACTATACTAGACTGCCTGAAACAACACAAAACTACACTAGACTCCCTGAAACAACACAAAACTACACTAGACTACCTGAAACAACACAAAACTACACTAGACTACCTGAAACAACACAAATCCTCAGTGGACTATGTGAAACAACACAAAACTACATTAGACTACCTGTAACAACACAAGACTACTCTAGACTACCTGAAACAACACAAAACTGGACTGGACTATGTGAAACAACACAAAACTACACTAGACTACCTGAAACAGCACAAAACTACACTAGACTACCTGAAACAGCACAAAACTGCACTAGACTACCTGAAACAACACAAAACTACACTAGACTACCTGAAACAAACAAATCTATACTAGACTACCTGAAACAACGCAAATCTACACTAGACTACCTGAAACAACACAAAAATACACCAGACTACCTGAGAAGACACAAAACTACACTGGACTACCTGAAACAACACATAAACGACACTAGACTACCTGAAACAACACATAAACGACACTAGACTACCTGAAACAACACAAAACTACACCAGATTACCAGAAACCACACAACACTGCACAAGACTACCTGAAACGACACAAAACTACACTGGACTACCTGAAACAACACATAAACGACACAAGACTCCCTGAAACAACACAAAACTACACTAGACTACCTGAAACAGCACAAAACTATACTAGACTACCTGAAACAGCACAAAACTACACTGGACTACCTGAAACAACACAAAACTACACTAGACTACCTGAAAGAAAACAAATCTACACTGGACGACCTGAAACAACACAAAACTACTCCAGACTACCTGAAACAACACAAAACTACTCCAGACTACCTGAAACATTACAAAACTACACTAGACACCCTGAAACCACACAAAACTACACCAGATTACCAGAAACCACACAACACTGCACAAGACTACCTGAAACGACACAAAACTACACTGGACTACCTGAAACAACACAAAACTATACTAGACTACCTGAAACAGCACAAAACTATACTAGACTACCTGAAACAACACAAAACTATACCAGATTACCAGAAACCACACAACACTGCACAAGACTACCTGAAACGACACAAAACTACACTGGACTGCGTGAAACAACACAAAACTACACTAGACTATGTGAAACAACACAAAACTACTCTAGACTACCTGAAACAACACAACACTGCACAAGACTACCTGAAACGACACAAAACTACACTGGACTACCTGAAACAACTCATAAACGACACTAGACTCCCTGAAACAACACAAAACTACACTAGACTACCTGAAACAGCACAAAACTGCACTAGACTACCAGAAACAACACAAAACTACACTAGACTACCTGAAACATTACAAAACTACACTAGACAACCTGAAACAACACAAAACTACACTAGACTACCTGAAACAACACAAAACTATACCAGATTACCAGAAACCACACAACACTGCACAAGACTACCTGAAACGACACAAAACTACACTGGACTACCTGAAACAACACATAAACGACACTAGACTCCCTGAAACAACACAAAACTACACTAGACTACCTGAAACAGCACAAAACTATACTAGACTACCTGAAACAACACAAAACTACACTAGACTCCCTGAAACAACACAAAACTACACTAGACTACCTGAAACAACACAAAACTACACTAGACTACCTGAAACAACACAAATCCTCAGTGGACTATGTGAAACAACACAAAACTACATTAGACTACCTGTAACAACACAAGACTACTCTAGACTACCTGAAACAACACAAAACTGGACTGGACTATGTGAAACAACACAAAACTACACTAGAGTACCTGAAACAGCACAAAACTACACTAGACTACCTGAAACAGCACAAAACTGCACTAGACTACCTGAAACAACACAAAACTACACTAGACTACCTGAAACAGTACAAAACTACACTAGACTACCTGAAACAGCACAAAACTATACTAGACTACCTGAAACAACACAAAACTACACAAGACTCCCTGAAACAACACAAAACTACACTAGACTACCTGAAACAACACAAAACTACACTAGACTACCTGAAACAACACAAATCCTCAGTGGACTATGTGAAACAACACAAAACTGCACTAGACTACCTGAAACAACACAAAACTACACCAGACTACCTGAAACAACACAAAACTACACTAGACTATGCAAAAAAACACAAGACTACTCTAGACTACCTGAAACAACACAAAACTACACTAGACTACCTGAAACATTACAAAACTACACTAGACAACCTGAAACAACACAAAACTACACTGGACAACCTGAAACAACACAAAACTACACTAGTCTACAAGAAACAACACAACACTGCACAAGACTACCTGAAACGACACAAAACTACACTGGACTACCTGAAACAACACATAAACGACACTAGACTCCCTGAAACAACACAAAACTACACTAGACTACCTGAAACAGCACAAAACTATACTAGACTACCTGAAACAACACAAAACTACACAAGACACCCTGAAACAACACAAAACTACACTAGACTACCTGAAACAACACAAAACTACACTAGAACACGTAAAACAACACAAAAGTAGACTAGACAATCTGAAACAACACAAAACTACACTGGACTACCTGAAACAACACAAAACTACACTAGACTACCTGTAACAACACAAAAATACACTAGAGTAAGTTAAACAATACCAACCTACACTAGAACACGTAGAACAACACAAAAGTAGACTAGACAATCTGAAACAACACAAAACTACACTAGACTACCTGAAACAACACAAAACTACACTAGACTACCTGAAAGAAAACAAAACTACACTGGACGACCTGAAACAACACAAAACTACTCCAGACTACCTGAAACGACACAAAACTACACTGGACAACCTGAAACAACACAAAACTACACTAGACTACCTGAAACAACACAAAACTACACTAGACTACCTGAAAGAAAACAAAACTACACTGGACGACCTGAAACAACACAAAACTACTCCAGACTACCTGAAATGACACAAAACTACACTGGACAACCTAAAACAACACAAAACTACACTAGACTATGTGAAACAACACAAAACTACACCAGACTACCTGAAACAACACAAAACTACACAAGACTATGCAAAAAAACACAAGACTACTCTAGACTACCTGAAAAAACACAAGACTACTCTAGACTACCTGAAACAACACAAAACTGGACTGGACTATGTGAAACAACACAAAACTACACTAGACTACCTGAAACAACACAAAACTACACTAGACTACCTGAAACAGCACAAAACTATACTAGACTACCTGAAACAACACAAAACTACACTAGACTCCCTGAAACAACACAAAACTACACTAGACTACCTGAAACAACACAAAACTACACTGGACTGCGTGAAACAACACAAAACTACACTGGACTATGTGAAACGACACAAAACTACACTAGTCTACCAGAAACAACACAAAACTACACTAGACTACCTGAAACAACTCAAAACTACACTAGACAGCTGAGACAACACGAATCAGCACTGGACTACATGAGGCAACGCAGAACTACCCTAGACAATGTCAAACAACACAAAACTACACTAGACTATGTGAAACAACACAAAACTACACCAGACTACCTGAAACAACACAGAACTACACTAGACTACCTGAAACAACACAAAACTACACTATACTATGCAAAAAAACACAAGACTACTCCAGACTACCTGAAACAACACAAAACTGGACTGGACTATGTGAAACAACACATAACTACACTAGACTACCTGAAACAGCACAAAACTACACTAGACTACCTGAAACAACACAAAACTGGACTGGACTATGTGAAACAACACAAAACTACACTAGACTACCTGAAAAGGCACAAAACTACACTGGATTGCCTGAGACAACACAAAACTACACCAGACTATCTGAAATGACACAAAACTACAATAGACTACCTGTAACAACACAAATCTACACTGGACTGCGTGAAACAACACAAAACTACACTGGACTATGTGAAACGACACAAAACTACACTAGATTACCTGAGTCAAAACAAATCTACACTAGACTATGTGAAACAACACAAAACTACTCTAGACTCCCGGAAACAACACAAAACTACACTAGACTACCTGAAACAACACAAAACTACACTAGTGTAATTTAAACAATACCAACCTACACTAGAATACGTAAAACAACACAAAAGTAGACTAGACAATCTGAAACAACAGAAAACCAGTCTAGAAAATAAGAAACAATACAAAACTACACCAGATTACCTGAAACAAACAAATCTACACTGGACTACCTGAAACAAACAAATCTACACTAGACTACCTGAAACAACACAAAACTATACCAGATTACCAGAAACCACACAACACTGCACAAGGCTACCTGAAACGACACAAAACTACACTGGACTACCTGAAACAACACATAAACGACACTAGACTCCCTGAAACAACACAAAACTACACTAGACTACCTGAAACAGCACAAAACTATACTAGACTACCTGAAACAACACAAAACTACACTAGACTCCCTGAAACAACACAAAACTACACTAGACTACCTGAAACAACACAAAACTACACTAGACTACCTGAAACAGCACAAAACTATACTAGACTACCTGAAACAACACAAAACTACACAAGACACCCTGAAACAACACAAAACTACACTAGACTACCTGAAACAACACAAAACTACACTAGAACACGTAAAACAACACAAAAGTAGACTAGACAATCTGAAACAACACAAAACTACACTGGACTACCTGAAACAGCACAAAACTACACTAGACTACCTGAAACAACACAAAACTACACCAGACTACCTGAAACAACACAAATCCTCAGTGGACTATGTGAAACAACACAAAACTACATTAGACTACCTGAAACAACACAAAACTACACTGGATTGCCTGAGACAACACAAAACTACACCAGATTATCTGAAATGACACAAAACTACAATAGACTACCTGCAACAACACAAATCTAAACTGGACTGCGTGAAACAACACAAAACTACACTGGACTGTGTGAAACAACACAAAACTACACTAGTCTACCAGAAACAACACAAAACTACACTAGACTACCTGAAACAACACAAAACTACACGAGACAGCTGAGACAACACGAATCAGCACTGGACTACATGAGGCAACGCAGAACTACCCTAGACAATGTCAAACAACACAAAACTACACTAGACTATGTGAAACAACACAAAACTACACCAGACTACCTGAAACAACACAAAACTACACGATACTATGCAAAAAAACACAAGACTACTCTAGACTACCTGAAACAACACAAAACTGGACTGGACTATGTGAAACAACACATAACTACACTAGACTACCTGAAACAGCACAAAACTACACTAGACTACCTGAAACAACACAAAACTACACTAGACTACCTGAAACAAGACAAAACTACACTAGACTACCTGAAAGAAAACAAAACTACACTGGACGACCTGAAACAACACAAAACTACACTGGACAACCTGAAACAACACAAAACTACACTAGTCTACAAGAAACAACACAAAACTACACTAGACTACCTGAAACAACACAAAACTACACTAGACAGCTGAGACAACACGAATCAGCACTGGACTACATGAGGCAACGCAGAACTACCCTAGACAATGTCAAACAACGCAAAACTACACTAGACTATTTGAAACAACACAAAACTACACCAGACTACCTGAAACAACACAAAACTACACCAGACTACCTGAAACAAACACAAATCCTCAGTGGACTATGTGAAACAACACAAAACTACATTAGACTGCCTGAAACAACACAAAACTAAACTGGATTACCTGAAACAACACAAAACTAAACTGGATTACCTGAGACAACACAAAACTACACCAGACTATCTGAAATGACACAAAACTACAATAGACTACCTGAAACAACACAAAACTACACCAGACTACCTGAAACAAACACAAATCCTCAGTGGACTATGTGAAACAACACAAAACTACACTGGACTATGTGAAACGACACAAAACTACACTAGATTACCTGAGTCAAAACAAATCTACACTAGACTATGTGAAACAACACAAAACTACTCTAGACTCCCGGAAACAACACAAAACTACACTAGACTACCTGAAACAACACAAAACTACACTAGTGTAATTTAAACAATACCAACCTACACTAGAATACGTAAAACAACACAAAAGTAGACTAGACAATCTGAAACAACAGAAAACCAGTCTAGAAAATAAGAAACAATACAAAACTACACCAGATTACCTGAAACAAACAAATCTACACTGGACTACCTGAAACAAACAAATCTACACTAGACTACCTGAAACAACACAAAACTATACCAGATTACCAGAAACCACACAACACTGCACAAGGCTACCTGAAACGACACAAAACTACACTGGACTACCTGAAACAACACATAAACGACACTAGACGCCCTGAAACAACACAAAACTACACTAGACTACCTGAAACAGCACAAAACTATACTAGACTACCTGAAACAACACAAAACTACACTAGACTCCCTGAAACAACACAAAACTACACTAGACTACCTGAAACAACACAAAACTACACTAGACTACCTGAAACAGCACAAAACTATACTAGACTACCTGAAACAACACAAAACTACACAATACACCCTGAAACAACACAAAACTACACTAGACTACCTGAAACAACACAAAACTACACTAGAACACGTAAAACAACACAAAAGTAGACTAGACAATCTGAAACAACACAAAACTACACTGGACTACCTGAAACAACACAAAACTACACTAGACTACCTGAAACAACACAAAACTACACTAGACTACCTGAAAGAAAACAAAACTACACTGGACGACCTGAAACAACACAAAACTACTCCAGACTACCTGAAACGACACAAAACTACACTGGACAACCTGAAACAACACAAAACTACACTAGACTATGTGAAACAACACAAAACTACACCAGACTACCTGAAACAACACAAAACTACACTAGACTATGCAAAAAAACACAAGACTACTCTAGACTACCTGAAAAAACACAAGACTACTCTAGACTACCTGAAACAACACAAAACTGGACTGGAGTATGTGAAACAACTCAAAACTACCCTAGACTACCTGAAACAGCACAAAACCACACTAGACTACCTGAAACAACACAAAACTACACTAGACTACCTGAAACAGCACAAAACTACACTAGACACCCTGAAACAACACAAAACTACACTAGACTACCTGAAACAACACAAAACTACACTAGAACACGTAAAACAACACAAAAGTAGACTAGACAATCTGAAACAACACAAAACTACACTGGACTACCTGAAACAACACAAAACTACACTAGACTACCTGAAACAACACAAAACTACACTAGAGTAAGTTAAACAATACCAACCTACACTAGAACACTAAAACAACACAAAAGTAGACTAGACAATCTGAAACAACACAAAACTACACTAGACTACCTGAAACAACACAAAACTACACTAGACTACCTGAAAGAAAACAAAACTACACTGGACGACCTGAAACAACACAAAACTACTCCAGACTACCTGAAACGACACAAAACTACACTGGACAACCTGAAACAACACAAAACTACACTAGACTACCTGAAACAACACAAAACTACATTAGACTACCTGAAAGAAAACAAAACTACACTGGACGACCTGAAACAACACAAAACTACTCCAGACTACCTGAAACGACACAAAACTACACAGGACAACCTAAAACAACACAAAACTACACTAGACTATGTGAAACAACACAAAACTACACCAGACTACCTGAAACAACACAAAACTACACTAGACTATGCAAAAAAACACAAGACTACTCTAGACTACCTGAAAAAACACAAGACTACTCTAGACTACCTGAAACAACACAAAACTGGACTGGACTATGTGAAACAACACAAAACTACACTAGACTACCTGAAACAGCACAAAACTACACTAGACTACCTGAAACAGCACAAAACCGCACTAGACTACCTGAAACAACACAAAACTACACTAGACTACCTGAAACAGCACAAAACTACACTAGACTACCTGAAACAACACAAAACTACACCAGACTACCTGAAACAACACAAAACTACACTAGACTATGCAAAAAAACACAAGACTACTCTAGACTACCTGAAAAAACACAAGACTACTCTAGACTACCTGAAACAACACAAAACTGGACTGGACTATGTGAAACAACACAAACCTACACTAGACTATCTGAAAAGGCACAAAACTACACTAGACTACCTGAAACAGCACAAAACTACACTAGACTACCTGAAACAGCACAAAACTGCACTAGACTACCTGAAACAACACAAAACTACACCAGACTACCTGAAACAACACAAAACTACACTAGACTATGCAAAAAAACACAAGACTACTCTAGACTACCTGAAACAACACAAAACTGGACTGGACTATGTGAAACAACACATAACTACACTAGACTACATGAAACAGCACAAAACTACACTAGACTACCCGAAACAACACAAAACTGGACTGGACTATGTGAAACAACACATAACTACACTAGACTACATGAAACAGCACAAATCTACACTGGACGACCTGAAACAAGACAAAACTACTCCAGACTACCTGAAACAACACAAAACTACTCCAGACTACCTGAAACATTACAAAACTACACTAGACAACCTGAAACCACACAAAACTACAGCAGATTACCAGAAACCACACAACACTGCACAAGACTACCTGAAACGACACAAAACTACACTGGACTACCTGAAACAACACATAAACGACACTACACTCCCTGAAACAACACAAAACTACACTAGACTACCTGAAACAGCACAAAACTATACTAGACTACCTGAAACAACACAAAACTACACTAGACTCCCTGAAACAACACAAAACTACACTAGACTACCTGAAACAACACAAAACTACACTAGACTACCTGAAACAGCACAAAACTATACTAGACTACCTGAAACAACACAAAACTACACTAGACACCCTGAAACAACACAAAACTACACTAGACTACCTGAAACAACACAAAACTACACTAGAACACGTAAAACAACACAAAAGTAGACTAGACAATCTGAAACAACACAAAACTACACTGGACTACCTGAAACAACACAAAACTACACTAGACTACCTGAAACAACACAAAACTACACTAGACTACCTGAAAGAAAACAAAACTACACTGGACGACCTGAAACAACACAAAACTACTCCAGACTACCTGAAACGACACAAAACTACACTGGACAACCTGAAACAACACAAAACTACACTAGACTATGTGAAACAACACAAAACTACACCAGACTACCTGAAACAACACAAAACTACACTAGACTATGCAAAAAAACACAAGACTACTCTAGACTACCTGAAAAAACACAAGACTACTCTAGACTACCTGAAACAACACAAAACTGGACTGGAGTATGTGAAACAACTCAAAACTACACTAGACTACCTGAAACAACACAAAACTACACTAGACTACCTGAAACAGCACAAAACTACACTAGACACCCTGAAACAACACAAAACTACACTAGACTACCTGAAACAACACAAAACTACACTAGAACACGTAAAACAACACAAAAGTAGACTAGACAATCTGAAACAACACAAAACTACACTGGACTACCTGAAACAACACAAAACTACACTAGACTACCTGAAACAACACAAAACTACACTAGAGTAAGTTAAACAATACCAACCTACACTAGAACACTAAAACAACACAAAAGTAGACTAGACAATCTGAAACAACACAAAACTACACTAGACTACCTGAAACAACACAAAACTACACTAGACTACCTGAAAGAAAACAAAACTACACTGGACGACCTGAAACAACACAAAACTACTCCAGACTACCTGAAACGACACAAAACTACACTGGACAACCTGAAACAACACAAAACTACACTAGACTACCTGAAACAACACAAAACTACATTAGACTACCTGAAAGAAAACAAAACTACACTGGACGACCTGAAACAACACAAAACTACTCCAGACTACCTGAAACGACACAAAACTACACAGGACAACCTAAAACAACACAAAACTACACTAGACTATGTGAAACAACACAAAACTACACCAGACTACCTGAAACAACACAAAACTACACTAGACTATGCAAAAAAACACAAGACTACTCTAGACTACCTGAAAAAACACAAGACTACTCTAGACTACCTGAAACAACACAAAACTGGACTGGACTATGTGAAACAACACAAAACTACACTAGACTACCTGAAACAGCACAAAACTACACTAGACTACCTGAAACAGCACAAAACCGCACTAGACTACCTGAAACAACACAAAACTACACTAGACTACCTGAAACAGCACAAAACTACACTAGACTACCTGAAACAACACAAAACTACACCAGACTACCTGAAACAACACAAAACTACACTAGACTATGCAAAAAAACACAAGACTACTCTAGACTACCTGAAAAAACACAAGACTACTCTAGACTACCTGAAACAACACAAAACTGGACTGGACTATGTGAAACAACACAAACCTACACTAGACTATCTGAAAAGGCACAAAACTACACTAGACTACCTGAAACAGCACAAAACTACACTAGACTACCTGAAACAGCACAAAACTGCACTAGACTACCTGAAACAACACAAAACTACACCAGACTACCTGAAACAACACAAAACTACACTAGACTATGCAAAAAAACACAAGACTACTCTAGACTACCTGAAACAACACAAAACTGGACTGGACTATGTGAAACAACACATAACTACACTAGACTACATGAAACAGCACAAAACTACACTAGACTACCCGAAACAACACAAAACTGGACTGGACTATGTGAAACAACACATAACTACACTAGACTACATGAAACAGCACAAATCTACACTGGACGACCTGAAACAAGACAAAACTACTCCAGACTACCTGAAACAACACAAAACTACTCCAGACTACCTGAAACATTACAAAACTACACTAGACAACCTGAAACCACACAAAACTACACCAGATTACCAGAAACCACACAACACTGCACAAGACTACCTGAAACGACACAAAACTACACTGGACTACCTGAAACAACACATAAACGACACTACACTCCCTGAAACAACACAAAACTACACTAGACTACCTGAAACAGCACAAAACTATACTAGACTACCTGAAACAACACAAAACTACACTAGACTCCCTGAAACAACACAAAACTACACTAGACTACCTGAAACAACACAAAACTACACTAGACTACCTGAAACAGCACAAAACTATACTAGACTACCTGAAACAACACAAAACTACACTAGACACCCTGAAACAACACAAAACTACACTAGAACACGTAAAACAACACAAAAGTAGACTAGACAATCTGAAACAACACAAAACTACACTGGACTACCTGAAACAACACAAAACTACACTAGACTACCTGAAACAACACAAAACTACACTAGAGTAAGTTAAACAATACCAACCTACACTAGAACACTAAAACAACACAAAAGTAGACTAGACAATCTGAAACAACACAAAACTACACTAGACTACCTGAAACAACACAAAACTACACTAGACTACCTGAAAGAAAACAAAACTACACTGGACGACCTGAAACAACACAAAACTACTCCAGACTACCTGAAACGACACAAAACTACACTGTACAACCTGAAACAACACAAAACTACACTAGACTACCTGAAACAACACAAAACTACACTAGACTACCTGAAAGAAAACAAAACTACACTGGACGACCTGAAACAACACAAAACTACTCCAGACTACCTGAAACGACACAAAACTACACTGGACAACCTGAAACAACACAAAACTACACTAGACTATGTGAAACAACACAAGACTACTCTAGACTACCTGAAACAACACAAAACTGGACTGGACTATGTGAAACAACTCAAAACTACCCTAGACTACCTGAAACAGCACAAAACCGCACTAGACTACCTGAAACAACACAAAACTACACTAGACTACCTGAAACAGCACAAAACTACACTAGACTACCTGAAACAACACAAAACTACACTAGACTCCCTGAAACAACACAAAACTACACTAGACTACCTGAAACAACACAAAACTACACTAGACTACCTGAAACAACACAAATCCTCAGTGGACTATGTGAAACAACACAAAACTACATTAGACTACCTGTAACAACACAAGACTACTCTAGACTACCTGAAACAACACAAAACTGGACTGGACTATGTGAAACAACACAAAACTACACTAGACTACCTGAAACAGCACAAAACTACACTAGACTACCTGAAACAGCACAAAACTGCACTAGACTACCTGAAACAACACAAAACTACACTAGACTACCTGAAACAAACAAATCTATACTAGACTACCTGAAACAACGCAAATCTACACTAGACTACCTGAAACAACACAAAAATACACCAGACTACCTGAAAAGACACAAAACTACACTGGACTACCTGAAACAACACATAAACGACACTAGACTACCTGAAACAACACATAAACGACACTAGACTACCTGAAACAACACAAAACTACACCAGATTACCAGAAACCACACAACACTGCACAAGACTACCTGAAACGACACAAAACTACACTGGACTACCTGAAACAACACATAAACGACACAAGACTCCCTGAAACAACACAAAACTACACTAGACTACCTGAAACAGCACAAAACTATACTAGACTACCTGAAACAGCACAAAACTACACTGGACTACCTGAAACAACACAAAACTACACTAGACTACCTGAAAGAAAACAAATCTACACTGGACGACCTGAAACAACACAAAACTACTCCAGACTACCTGAAACAACACAAAACTACTCCAGACTACCTGAAACATTACAAAACTACACTAGACAACCTGAAACCACACAAAACTGCACCAGATTACCAGAAACCACACAACACTGCACAAGACTACCTGAAACGACAAAAAACTACACTGGACTACCTGAAACAACACATAAACGACACTACACTCCCTGAAACAACACAAAACTACACTAGACTACCTGAAACAGCACAAAACTATACTAGACTACCTGAAACAACACAAAACTACACTAGACTCCCTGAAACAACACAAAACTACACTAGACTACCTGAAACAACACAAAACTACACTAGACTACCTGAAACAGCACAAAACTATACTAGACTACCTGAAACAACACAAAACTACACTAGACACCCTGAAACAACACAAAACTACACTAGACTACCTGAAACAACACAAAACTACACTAGAACACGTAAAACAACACAAAAGTAGACTAGACAATCTGAAACAACACAAAACTACACTGGACTACCTGAAACAACACAAAACTACACTAGACTACCTGAAACAACACAAAACTACACTAGAGTAAGTTAAACAATACCAACCTACACTAGAACACTAAAACAACACAAAAGTAGACTAGACAATCTGAAACAACACAAAACTACACTAGACTACCTGAAACAACACAAAACTACACTAGACTACCTGAAAGAAAACAAAACTACACTGGACGACCTGAAACAACACAAAACTACTCCAGACTACCTGAAACGACACAAAACTACACTGTACAACCTGAAACAACACAAAACTACACTAGACTACCTGAAACAACACAAAACTACACTAGACTACCTGAAAGAAAACAAAACTACACTGGACGACCTGAAACAACACAAAACTACTCCAGACTACCTGAAACGACACAAAACTACACTGGACAACCTGAAACAACACAAAACTACACTAGACTATGTGAAACAACACAAAACTACACCAGACTACCTGAAACAACACAAAACTACACTAGACTATGCAAAAAAACACAAGACTACTCTAGACTACCTGAAAAAACACAAGACTACTCTAGACTACCTGAAACAACACAAAACTGGACTGGAGTATGTGAAACAACTCAAAACTACCCTAGACTACCTGAAACAGCACAAAACCACACTAGACTACCTGAAACAACACAAAACTACACTAGACTACCTGAAACAGTACAAAACTACACTAGACTACCTGAAACAACACAAAACTACACCAGACTACCTGAAACAACACAAATCCTCAGTGGACTATGTGAAACAACACAAAACTACATTAGACTACCTGAAACAACACAAAACTACACTGGATTGCCTGAGACAACACAAATCTACACCAGACTATCTGAAATGACACAAAACTACAATAGAGTACCTGTAACAACACAAATCTACACTGGACTGCGTGAAACAACACAAAACTACACTAGACTATGTGAAACAACACAAAACTACTCTAGACTCCCAGAAACAACACAGAACTACACTGGATTACCTGAGTCAACACAAAACTACACCAGATTATCTGAAATGACACAAAACTACAATAGACTACCTGCAACAACACAAATCTAAACTGGACTGCGTGAAACAACACAAAACTACACTGGACTGTGTGCAACAACACAAAACTACACTAGTCTACCAGAAACAACACAAAACTACACTAGACTACCTGAAACAACACAAAACTACACTGGACAGCTGAGACAACACGAATCAGCACTGGACTACATGAGGCAACGCAGAGCTACCCTAGACAATGTCAAACAACACAAAACTACACTAGACTATGTGAAACAACACAAAACTACACCAGACTACCTGAAACAACACAAAACTACACGATACTATGCAAAAAAACACAAGACTACTCTAGACTACCTGAAACAACACAAAACTGGACTGGACTATGTGAAACAGCACAAAACTACACTAGACTACCTGAAACAACACAAAACTGGACTGGACTATGTGAAACAACACAAACCTACACTAGACTATCTGAAAAGGCACAAAACTACACTAGACTACCTGAAACAGCACAAAACTACACTAGACTACCTGAAACAGCACAAAACTGCACTAGACTACCTGAAACAACACAAAACTACACCAGACTACCTGAAACAACACAAAACTACACTAGACTATGCAAAAAAACACAAGACTACTCTAGACTACCTGAAACAACACAAAACTGGACTGGACTATGTGAAACAACACATAACTACACTAGACTACATGAAACAGCACAAAACTACACTAGACTACCCGAAACAACACAAAACTGGACTGGACTATGTGAAACAACACATAACTACACTAGACTACATGAAACAGCACAAATCTACACTGGACGACCTGAAACAACACAAAACTACTCCAGACTACCTGAAACAACACAAAACTACTCCAGACTACCTGAAACATTACAAAACTACACTAGACAACCTGAAACCACACAAAACTACACCAGATTACCAGAAACCACACAACACTGCACAAGACTACCTGAAACGACACAAAACTACACTGGACTACCTGAAACAACACATAAACGACACTACACTCCCTGAAACAACACAAAACTACACTAGACTACCTGAAACAGCACAAAACTATACTAGACTACCTGAAACAACACAAAACTACACTAGACTCCCTGAAACAACACAAAACTACACTAGACTACCTGAAACAACACAAAACTACACTAGACTACCTGAAACAGCACAAAACTATACTAGACTACCTGAAACAACACAAAACTACACTAGACACCCTGAAACAACACAAAACTACACTAGACTACCTGAAACAACACAAAACTACACTAGAACACGTAAAACAACACAAAAGTAGACTAGACAATCTGAAACAACACAAAACTACACTGGACTACCTGAAACAACACAAAACTACACTAGACTACCTGAAACAACACAAAACTACACTAGAGTAAGTTAAACAATACCAACCTACACTAGAACACTAAAACAACACAAAAGTAGACTAGACAATCTGAAACAACACAAAACTACACTAGACTACCTGAAACAACACAAAACTACACTAGACTACCTGAAAGAAAACAAAACTACACTGGACGACCTGAAACAACACAAAACTACTCCAGACTACCTGAAACGACACAAAACTACACTGTACAACCTGAAACAACACAAAACTACACTAGACTACCTGAAACAACACAAAACTACACTAGACTACCTGAAAGAAAACAAAACTACACTGGACGACCTGAAACAACACAAAACTACTCCAGACTACCTGAAACGACACAAAACTACACTGGACAACCTGAAACAACACAAAACTACACTAGACTATGTGAAACAACACAAGACTACTCTAGACTACCTGAAACAACACAAAACTGGACTGGACTATGTGAAACAACTCAAAACTACCCTAGACTACCTGAAACAGCACAAAACCGCACTAGACTACCTGAAACAACACAAAACTACACTAGACTACCTGAAACAGCACAAAACTACACTAGACTACCTGAAACAACACAAAACTACACTAGACTACCTGAAACAACACAAAACTGGACTGGACTATGTGAAACAACACAAACCTACACTAGACTATCTGAAAAGGCACAAAACTACACTAGACTACCTGAAACAGCACAAAACTACACTAGACTACCTGAAACAACACAAAACTGGACTGGACTATGTGAAACAACACAAACCTACACTAGACTATCTGAAAAGGCACAAAACTACACTAGACTACCTGAAACAGCACAAAACTACACTAGACTACCTGAAACAGCACAAAACTGCACTAGACTACCTGAAACAACACAAAACTACACCAGACTACCTGAAACAACACAAAACTACACTAGACTATGCAAAAAAACACAAGACTACTCTAGACTACCTGAAACAACACAAAACTGGACTGGACTATGTGAAACAACACATAACTACACTAGACTACATGAAACAGCACAAAACTACACTAGACTACCCGAAACAACACAAAACTGGACTGGACTATGTGAAACAACACATAACTACACTAGACTACATGAAACAGCACAAATCTACACTGGACGACCTGAAACAACACAAAACTACTCCAGACTACCTGAAACAACACAAAACTACTCCAGACTACCTGAAACATTACAAAACTACACTAGACAACCTGAAACCACACAAAACTACACCAGATTACCAGAAACCACACAACACTGCACAAGACTACCTGAAACGACACAAAACTACACTGGACTACCTGAAACAACACATAAACGACACTACACTCCCTGAAACAACACAAAACTACACTAGACTACCTGAAACAGCACAAAACTATACTAGACTACCTGAAACAACACAAAACTGGACTGGACTATGTGAAACAACACAAACCTACACTAGACTATCTGAAAAGGCACAAAACTACACTAGACTACCTGAAACAGCACAAAACTACACTAGACTACCTGAAACAGCACAAAACTGCACTAGACTACCTGAAACAACACAAAACTACACCAGACTACCTGAAACAACACAAAACTACACTAGACTATGCAAAAAAACACAAGACTACTCCAGACTACCTGAAACAACACAAAACTGGACTGGACTATGTGAAACAACACATAACTACACTAGACTACATGAAACAGCACAAAACTACACTAGACTACCCGAAACAACACAAAACTGGACTGGACTATGTGAAACAACACATAACTACACTAGACTACATGAAACAGCACAAATCTACACTGGACGACCTGAAACAACACAAAACTACTCCAGACTACCTGAAACAACACAAAACTACTCCAGACTACCTGAAACATTACAAAACTACACCAGACAACCTGAAACCACACAAAACTACACCAGATTACCAGAAACCACACAACACTGCACAAGACTACCTGAAACGACACAAAACTACACTGGACTACCTGAAACAACACATAAACGACACTACACTCCCTGAAACAACACAAAACTACACTAGACTACCTGAAACAGCACAAAACTATACTAGACTACCTGAAACAACACAAAACTACACTAGACTCCCTGAAACAACACAAAACTACACTAGACTACCTGAAACAACACAAAACTACACTAGACTACCTGAAACAGCACAAAACTATACTAGACTACCTGAAACAACACAAAACTACACTAGACACCCTGAAACAACACAAAACTACACTAGACTACCTGAAACAACACAAAACTACACTAGAACACGTAAAACAACACAAAAGTAGACTAGACAATCTGAAACAACACAAAACTACACTGGACTACCTGAAACAACACAAAACTACACTAGACTACCTGAAACAACACAAAACTACACTAGAGTAAGTTAAACAATACCAACCTACACTAGAACACTAAAACAACACAAAAGTAGACTAGACAATCTGAAACAACACAAAACTACACTAGACTACCTGAAACAACACAAAACTACACTAGACTACCTGAAACAACACAAAACTACACTAGAGTAAGTTAAACAATACCAACCTACACTAGAACACTAAAACAACACAAAAGTAGACTAGACAATCTGAAACAACACAAAACTACACTAGACTACCTGAAACAACACAAAACTACACTAGACTACCTGAAAGAAAACAAAACTACACTGGACGACCTGAAACAACACAAAACTACTCCAGACTACCTGAAACGACACAAAACTACACTGTACAACCTGAAACAACACAAAACTACACTAGACTACCTGAAACAACACAAAACTACACCAGACTACCTGAAACAACACAAAACTACACTAGACTATGCAAAAAAACACAAGACTACTCTAGACTACCTGAAAAAACACAAGACTACTCTAGACTACCTGAAACAACACAAAACTGGACTGGAGTATGTGAAACAACTCAAAACTACCCTAGACTACCTGAAACAGCACAAAACCACACTAGACTACCTGAAACAACACAAAACTACACTAGACTACCTGAAACAGCACAAAACTACACTAGACTACCTGAAACAACACAAAACTACACCAGACTACCTGAAACAACACAAATCCTCAGTGGACTATGTGAAACAACACAAAACTACATTAGACTACCTGAAACAACACAAAACTACACTGGATTGCCTGAGACAACACAAATCTACACCAGACTATCTGAAATGACACAAAACTACAATAGAGTACCTGTAACAACACAAATCTACACTGGACTGCGTGAAACAACACAAAACTACACTAGACTATGTGAAACAACACAAAACTACTCTAGACTCCCAGAAACAACACAGAACTACACTGGATTACCTGAGTCAACACAAAACTACACCAGATTATCTGAAATGACACAAAACTACAATAGACTACCTGCAACAACACAAATCTAAACTGGACTGCGTGAAACAACACAAAACTACACTGGACTGTGTGCAACAACACAAAACTACACTAGTCTACCAGAAACAACACAAAACTACACTAGACTACCTGAAACAACACAAAACTACACTGGACAGCTGAGACAACACGAATCAGCACTGGACTACATGAGGCAACGCAGAGCTACCCTAGACAATGTCAAACAACACAAAACTACACTAGACTATGTGAAACAACACAAAACTACACCAGACTACCTGAAACAACACAAAACTACACGATACTATGCAAAAAAACACAAGACTACTCTAGACTACCTGAAACAACACAAAACTGGACTGGACTATGTGAAACAGCACAAAACTA
The DNA here is from genome assembly GCF_030144855.1 of Hypanus sabinus. NCBI lineage: Eukaryota > Metazoa > Chordata > Chondrichthyes > Myliobatiformes > Dasyatidae > Hypanus > Hypanus sabinus. Next base: position 27,641 of record NW_026781613.1, on the reverse strand, counting down.
CACTAGACTACCTGAAACAACACAAAACTGGACTGGACTATGTGAAACAACACAAACCTACACTAGACTATCTGAAAAGGCACAAAACTACACTAGACTACCTGAAACAGCACAAAACTACACTAGACTACCTGAAACAGCACAAAACTGCACTAGACTACCTGAAACAACACAAAACTACACCAGACTACCTGAAACAACACAAAACTACACTAGACTATGCAAAAAAACACAAGACTACTCTAGACTACCTGAAACAACACAAAACTGGACTGGACTATGTGAAACAACACATAACTACACTAGACTACATGAAACAGCACAAAACTACACTAGACTACCCGAAACAACACAAAACTGGACTGGACTATGTGAAACAACACAAAACTACACTAGACTACCTGAAACAGCACAAAACTACACTAGACTACCTGAAACAGCACAAAACTGCACTAGACTACCTGAAACAACACAAAACTACACCAGACTACCTGAAACAACACAAATCCTCAGTGGACTATGTGAAACAACACAAAACTACATTAGACTACCTGAAACAACACAAAACTACACTGGATTGCCTGAGACAACACAAAACTACACCAGACTATCTGAAATGACACAAAACTACAATAGACTACCTGTAACAACACAAATCTACACTGGACTGCGTGAAACAACACAAAACTACACTGGACTATGTGAAACGACACAAAACTACACTAGATTACCTGAGTCAAAACAAATCTACACTAGACTATGTGAAACAACACAAAACTACTCTAAACTCCCGGAAACAACACAAAACTACACTAGACTACCTGAAACAACACAAAACTATACTAGACTACCTGAATGAAAACAAAACTACACTGGACGACCTGAAACAACACAAAACTACTCCAGACTACCTGAAACGACACAAAACTACACTGTACAACCTGAAACAACACAAAACTACACTAGACTACCTGAAACAACACAAAACTACACTAGACTACCTGAAAGAAAACAAAACTACACTGGACGACCTGAAACAACACAAAACTACTCCAGACTACCTGAAACGACACAAAACTACACTGGACAACCTGAAACAACACAAAACTACACTAGACTATGTGAAACAACACAAAACTACACCAGACTACCTGAAACAACACAAAACTACACTAGACTATGCAAAAAAACACAAGACTACTCTAGACTACCTGAAAAAACACAAGACTACTCTAGACTACCTGAAACAACACAAAACTGGACTGGACTATGTGAAACAACTCAAAACTACCCTAGACTACCTGAAACAGCACAAAACCGCACTAGACTACCTGAAACAACACAAAACTACACTAGACTACCTGAAACAGCACAAAACTACACTAGACTACCTGAAACAACACAAAACTACACCAGACTACATGAAACAACACAAATCCTCAGTGGACTATGTGAAACAACACAAAACTACATTAGACTACCTGAAACAACACAAAACTACACTGGATTGCCTGAGACAACACAAATCTACACCAGACTATCTGAAATGACACAAAACTACAATAGAGTACCTGTAACAACACAAATCTACACTGGACTGCGTGAAACAACACAAAACTACTCTAGACTCCCAGAAACAACACAGAACTACACTGGATTACCTGAGACAACACAAAACTACACCAGATTATCTGAAATGACACAAAACTACAATAGACTACCTGCAACAACACAAATCTAAACTGGACTGCGTGAAACAACACAAAACTACACTGGACTGTGTGCAACAACACAAAACTACACTAGTCTACCAGAAACAACACAAAACTACACTAGACTACCTGAAACAACACAAAACTACACTGGACAGCTGAGACAACACGAATCAGCACTGGACTACATGAGGCAACGCAGAGCTACCCTAGACAATGTCAAACAACACAAAACTACACTAGAGTAAGTTAAACAATACCAACCTACACTAGAACACTAAAACAACACAAAAGTAGACTAGACAATCTGAAACAACACAAAACTACACTAGACTACCTGAAACAACACAAAACTACACTAGACTACCTGAAACAACACAAAACTACACTAGAGTAAGTTAAACAATACCAACCTACACTAGAACACTAAAACAACACAAAAGTAGACTAGACAATCTGAAACAACACAAAACTACACTAGACTACCTGAAACAACACAAAACTACACTAGACTACCTGAAAGAAAACAAAACTACACTGGACGACCTGAAACAACACAAAACTACTCCAGACTACCTGAAACGACACAAAACTACACTGTACAACCTGAAACAACACAAAACTACACTAGACTACCTGAAACAACACAAAACTACACCAGACTACCTGAAACAACACAAAACTACACTAGACTATGCAAAAAAACACAAGACTACTCTAGACTACCTGAAAAAACACAAGACTACTCTAGACTACCTGAAACAACACAAAACTGGACTGGAGTATGTGAAACAACTCAAAACTACCCTAGACTACCTGAAACAGCACAAAACCACACTAGACTACCTGAAACAACACAAAACTACACTAGACTACCTGAAACAGCACAAAACTACACTAGACTACCTGAAACAACACAAAACTACACCAGACTACCTGAAACAACACAAATCCTCAGTGGACTATGTGAAACAACACAAAACTACATTAGACTACCTGAAACAACACAAAACTACACTGGATTGCCTGAGACAACACAAATCTACACCAGACTATCTGAAATGACACAAAACTACAATAGAGTACCTGTAACAACACAAATCTACACTGGACTGCGTGAAACAACACAAAACTACACTAGACTATGTGAAACAACACAAAACTACTCTAGACTCCCAGAAACAACACAGAACTACACTGGATTACCTGAGTCAACACAAAACTACACCAGATTATCTGAAATGACACAAAACTACAATAGACTACCTGCAACAACACAAATCTAAACTGGACTGCGTGAAACAACACAAAACTACACTGGACTGTGTGCAACAACACAAAACTACACTAGTCTACCAGAAACAACACAAAACTACACTAGACTACCTGAAACAACACAAAACTACACTGGACAGCTGAGACAACACGAATCAGCACTGGACTACATGAGGCAACGCAGAGCTACCCTAGACAATGTCAAACAACACAAAACTACACTAGACTATGTGAAACAACACAAAACTACACCAGACTACCTGAAACAACACAAAACTACACGATACTATGCAAAAAAACACAAGACTACTCTAGACTACCTGAAACAACACAAAACTGGACTGGACTATGTGAAACAGCACAAAACTACACTAGACTACCTGAAACAACACAAAACTGGACTGGACTATGTGAAACAACACAAACCTACACTAGACTATCTGAAAAGGCACAAAACTACACTAGACTACCTGAAACAGCACAAAACTACACTAGACTACCTGAAACAGCACAAAACTGCACTAGACTACCTGAAACAACACAAAACTACACCAGACTACCTGAAACAACACAAAACTACACTAGACTATGCAAAAAAACACAAGACTACTCTAGACTACCTGAAACAACACAAAACTGGACTGGACTATGTGAAACAACACATAACTACACTAGACTACATGAAACAGCACAAAACTACACTAGACTACCCGAAACAACACAAAACTGGACTGGACTATGTGAAACAACACAAAACTACACTAGACTACCTGAAACAGCACAAAACTACACTAGACTACCTGAAACAGCACAAAACTGCACTAGACTACCTGAAACAACACAAAACTACACCAGACTACCTGAAACAACACAAATCCTCAGTGGACTATGTGAAACAACACAAAACTACATTAGACTACCTGAAACAACACAAAACTACACTGGATTGCCTGAGACAACACAAAACTACACCAGACTATCTGAAATGACACAAAACTACAATAGACTACCTGTAACAACACAAATCTACACTGGACTGCGTGAAACAACACAAAACTACACTGGACTATGTGAAACGACACAAAACTACACTAGATTACCTGAGTCAAAACAAATCTACACTAGACTATGTGAAACAACACAAAACTACTCTAAACTCCCGGAAACAACACAAAACTACACTAGACTACCTGAAACAACACAAAACTATACTAGACTACCTGAATGAAAACAAAACTACACTGGACGACCTGAAACAACACAAAACTACTCCAGACTACCTGAAACGACACAAAACTACACTGTACAACCTGAAACAACACAAAACTACACTAGACTACCTGAAACAACACAAAACTACACTAGACTACCTGAAAGAAAACAAAACTACACTGGACGACCTGAAACAACACAAAACTACTCCAGACTACCTGAAACGACACAAAACTACACTGGACAACCTGAAACAACACAAAACTACACTAGACTATGTGAAACAACACAAAACTACACCAGACTACCTGAAACAACACAAAACTACACTAGACTATGCAAAAAAACACAAGACTACTCTAGACTACCTGAAAAAACACAAGACTACTCTAGACTACCTGAAACAACACAAAACTGGACTGGACTATGTGAAACAACTCAAAACTACCCTAGACTACCTGAAACAGCACAAAACCGCACTAGACTACCTGAAACAACACAAAACTACACTAGACTACCTGAAACAGCACAAAACTACACTAGACTACCTGAAACAACACAAAACTACACCAGACTACATGAAACAACACAAATCCTCAGTGGACTATGTGAAACAACACAAAACTACATTAGACTACCTGAAACAACACAAAACTACACTGGATTGCCTGAGACAACACAAATCTACACCAGACTATCTGAAATGACACAAAACTACAATAGAGTACCTGTAACAACACAAATCTACACTGGACTGCGTGAAACAACACAAAACTACACTAGACTATGTGAAACAACACAAAACTACTCTAGACTCCCAGAAACAACACAGAACTACACTGGATTACCTGAGACAACACAAAACTACACCAGATTATCTGAAATGACACAAAACTACAATAGACTACCTGCAACAACACAAATCTAAACTGGACTGCGTGAAACAACACAAAACTACACTGGACTGTGTGCAACAACACAAAACTACACTAGTCTACCAGAAACAACACAAAACTACACTAGACTACCTGAAACAACACAAAACTACACTGGACAGCTGAGACAACACGAATCAGCACTGGACTACATGAGGCAACGCAGAGCTACCCTAGACAATGTCAAACAACACAAAACTACACTAGACTATGTGAAACAACACAAAACTACACCAGACTACCTGAAACAACACAAAACTACACGATACTATGCAAAAAAACACAAGACTACTCTAGACTACCTGAAACAACACAAAACTGGACTGGACTATGTGAAACAACACAAACCTACACTAGACTATCTGAAAAGGCACAAAACTACACTAGACTACCTGAAACAGCACAAAACTGCACTAGACTACCTGAAACAACACAAAACTACACCAGACTACCTGAAACAACACAAAACTACACTAGACTATGCAAAAAAACACAAGACTACTCTAGACTACCTGAAACAACACAAAACTGGACTGGACTATGTGAAACAACACATAACTACACTAGACTACATGAAACAGCACAAAACTACACTAGACTACCCGAAACAACACAAAACTGGACTGGACTATGTGAAACAACACAAAACTACACTAGACTACCTGAAACAGCACAAAACTACACTAGACTACCTGAAACAACACAAAACTACTCCAGACTACCTGAAACGACACAAAACTACACTGGACAACCTGAAACAACACAAAACTACACTAGACTATGTGAAACAACACAAAACTACACCAGACTACCTGAAACAACACAAAACTACACTAGACTATGCAAAAAAACACAAGACTACTCTAGACTACCTGAAAAAACACAAGACTACTCTAGACTACCTGAAACAACACAAAACTGGACTGGACTATGTGAAACAACTCAAAACTACCCTAGACTACCTGAAACAGCACAAAACCGCACTAGACTACCTGAAACAACACAAAACTACACTAGACTACCTGAAACAGCACAAAACTACACTAGACTACCTGAAACAACACAAAACTACACCAGACTACATGAAACAACACAAATCCTCAGTGGACTATGTGAAACAACACAAAACTACATTAGACTACCTGAAACAACACAAAACTACACTGGATTGCCTGAGACAACACAAATCTACACCAGACTATCTGAAATGACACAAAACTACAATAGAGTACCTGTAACAACACAAATCTACACTGGACTGCGTGAAACAACACAAAACTACACTAGACTATGTGAAACAACACAAAACTACTCTAGACTCCCAGAAACAACACAGAACTACACTGGATTACCTGAGACAACACAAAACTACACCAGATTATCTGAAATGACACAAAACTACAATAGACTACCTGCAACAACACAAATCTAAACTGGACTGCGTGAAACAACACAAAACTACACTGGACTGTGTGCAACAACACAAAACTACACTAGTCTACCAGAAACAACACAAAACTACACTAGACTACCTGAAACAACACAAAACTACACTGGACAGCTGAGACAACACGAATCAGCACTGGACTACATGAGGCAACGCAGAGCTACCCTAGACAATGTCAAACAACACAAAACTACACTAGACTATGTGAAACAACACAAAACTACACCAGACTACCTGAAACAACACAAAACTACACGATACTATGCAAAAAAACACAAGACTACTCTAGACTACCTGAAACAACACAAAACTGGACTGGACTATGTGAAACAACACAAACCTACACTAGACTATCTGAAAAGGCACAAAACTACACTAGACTACCTGAAACAGCACAAAACTGCACTAGACTACCTGAAACAACACAAAACTACACCAGACTACCTGAAACAACACAAAACTACACTAGACTATGCAAAAAAACACAAGACTACTCTAGACTACCTGAAACAACACAAAACTGGACTGGACTATGTGAAACAACACATAACTACACTAGACTACATGAAACAGCACAAAACTACACTAGACTACCCGAAACAACACAAAACTGGACTGGACTATGTGAAACAACACAAAACTACACTAGACTACCTGAAACAGCACAAAACTACACTAGACTACCTGAAACAGCACAAAACTGCACTAGACTACCTGAAACAACACAAAACTACACCAGACTACCTGAAACAACACAAATTCTCAGTGGACTATGTGAAACAACACAAAACTACATTAGACTACCTGAAACAACACAAAACTACACTGGATTGCCTGAGACAACACAAAACTACACCAGACTATCTGAAATGACACAAAACTACAATAGACTACCTGTAACTACACAAATCTACACTGGACTGCGTGAAACAACACAAAACTACACTGGACTATGTGAAACGACACAAAACTACACTAGATTACCTGAGTCAAAACAAATCTACACTAGACTATGTGAAACAACACAAAACTACTCTAGACTCCCGGAAACAACACAAAACTACACTAGACTACCTGAAACAACACAAAACTACACTAGAGTAATTTAAACAATACCAACCTACACCAGAATACGCAAAACAACACAAAAGTAGACTAGACAATCTGAAACAACAGAAAACCAGTCTAGAAAATAAGAAACAACACAAAACTACACCAGATTACCTGAAACAAACAAATCTACACTAGACTACCTGAAACAAACAAATCTACACTAGACTACCTGAAACAACGCAAATCTACACTAGACTACCTGAAACAACACAAAACTACACCAGACTACCTGAAAAGACACAAAACTACACTGGACTACCTGAAACAACACATCAACGACACTAGACTACCTGAAACAACACATAAACGACACTAGACTACCTGAAACAACACAAAACTACACCAGATTACCAGAAACCACACAACACTGCACAAGACTACCTGAAACGACACAAAACTACACTGGACTACCTGAAACAACACATAAACGGCACTAGACTCCCTGAAACAACACAAAACTACACTAGACTACCTGAAACAGCACAAAACTATACTAGACTACCTGAAACAGCACAAAACTACACTGGACTACCTGAAACAACACAAAACTACACTAGACTACCTGAAAGAAAACAAATCTACACTGGACGACCTGAAACAACACAAAAATACTCCAGACTACCTGAAACGACACAAAACTACACTGGACAACCTGAAACAACACAAAACTACACTAGACTATGTGAAACAACACAAAACTACACCAGACTACCTGAAACAACACAAAACTACACTAGACTATGCAAAAAAACTAAAGACTACTCTAGACTACCTGAAAAAACACAAGACTACTCTAGACTACCTGAAACAACACAAAACTGGACTGGACTATGTGAAACAACATAAAACTACACTAGACTACCTGAAACAGCACAAAACTACACTAGACTACCTGAAACAACACAAAACTGGAGTGGACTATGTGAAACAACACAAAACTACACTAGACTACCTGAAACAGCACAAAACTACTCCAGACTACCTGAAACAGCACAAAACTGCACTAGACTAACTGAAACAACACAAAACTACACTAGACTATGCAAAAAAACTAAAGACTACTCTAGACTACCTGTAACAACACAAAACTACACTGGACTGCGTGAAACAACACAAAACTACACTGGACTATGTGAAACGACACAAAACTACACCAGACTACCTGAAACAACACAAAACTACACTATACTATGCAAAAAAACACAAGACTACTCTAGACTACCTGAAACAACACAAAACTGGACTGGACTATGTGAAACAACACATAACTACACTAGACTACCTGAAACAGCACAAAACTACACTAGACTACCTGAAACAACACAAAACAGGACTGGACTATGTGAAACAACACAAAACTACACTAGACTACCTGAAAAGGCACAAAACTACACTGGATTGCCTGAGACAACACAAAACTACACCAGACTATCTGAAATGACACAAAACTACAATAGACTACCTGTGACAACACAAATCTACACTGGACTGCGTGAAACAACACAAAACTACACTGGACTATGTGAAACGACACAAAACTACACTAGATTACCTGAGTCAAAACAAATCTACACTAGACTATGTGAAACAACACAAAACTACTCTAGACTCCCGGAAACAACACAAAACTACACTAGACTACCTGAAACAACACAAAACTACACTAAATTTAAACAATACCAACCTACACTAGAATACGTAAAACAACACAAAAGTAGACTAGACAATCTGAAACAACAGAAAACCAGTCTAGAAAATAAGAAACAATACAAAACTACACCAGATTACCTGAAACAAACAAATCTACACTAGACTACCTGAAACAAACAAATCTACACTAGACTACCTGAAACAAACAAATCTACACTAGACTACCTGAAACATTACAAAACTACACTAGACAACCTGAAACAACACAAAACTACACTAGACTACCTGAAACAAACAAATCTACACTAGACTACCTGAAACATTACAAAACTACACTAGACAACCTGAAACAACACAAAACTACACTAGACTACCTGAAACAACACAAAACTATACCAGATTACCAGAAACCACACAACACTGCACAAGACTACCTGAAACGACACAAAACTATACTGGACTACCTGAAACAACACATAAACGACACTAGACTACCTGAAACAACACAAAACTACACTAGACTACCTGAAACAAGACATAAACGACACTAGACTCCCTGAAACAACACAAAACTACACTAGACTACCTGAAACAACACAAAACTATACCAGATTACCAGAAACCACACAACACTGCACAAGACTACCTGAAACGACACAAAACTATACTGGACTACCTGAAACAACACTTAAACAACACTAGACTCCCTGAAACAACACAAAACTACACTGGACTACCTGAAACAACACATAAACGACACTAGACTCCCTGAAACAACACAAAACTACACTAGACTACCTGAAACAGCACAAAACTACACTAGACTCCCTGAAACAACACAAAACTACACTAGACAGCTGAGACAACACGAATCAGCACTGGACTACATGAGGCAACGCAGAACTACCCTAGACAATGTCAAACAACACAAACCTACACCAGACTATGTGAAACAACACAAAACTACACTAGACTATGTGAAACAACACAAAACTACACCAGACTACCTGAAACAACACAAAACTACACCAGACTACCTGAAACAAACACAAATCCTCAGTGGACTATGTGAAACAACACAAAACTACATTAGACTACCTGAAACAACACAAAACTACACTGGATTACCTGAGACAACACAAAACTACACCAGATTATCTGAAATGACACAAAACTACAATAGACTACCTGCAACAACACAAATCTACACTGGACTGCGTGAAACAACACAAAACTACACTGGACTGCGTGAAACAACACAAAACTACACTGGACTATGTGAAACGACACAAAACTACACTAGTCTACCAGAAACAACACAAAGCTACACTAGACTACCTGAAACAACACAAAACTACACTAGACAGCTGAGACAACACGAATCAGCACTGGACTACATGAGGCAACGCAGAAATACCCTAGACAATGTCAAACGACACAAAACTACACTAGACTATGTGAAACAACACAAAACTACACCAGACTACCTGAAACAACACAAAACTACACTATACTATGCAAAAAAACACAAGACTACTCTAGACTACCTGAAACAACACAAAACTGGACTGGACTATGTGAAACAAAACATAACTACACTAGACTACCTGAAACAGCACAAAACTACACTAGACTACCTGAAACAACACAAAACTGGACTGGACTATGTGAAACAACACAAAACTACACTAGACTACCTGAAAAGGCACAAAACTACAATGGATTGCCTGAGACAACACAAAACTACACCAGACTATCTGAAATGACACAAAACTACGATAGACTACCTGTAACAACACAAATCTACACTGGACTGCGTGAAACAACACAAAACTACTCTAGACTCCCGGAAACAACACAAAACTACACTAGACTACCTGAAACAACACAAAACTACACTAGAGTAATTTAAACAATACCAACCTGCACTAGAATACGTAAAACAACACAAAAGTAGACTAGACAATCTGAAACAACAGAAAACCAGTCTAGAAAATAAGAAACAATACAAAACTACACCAGATTACCTGAAACAAACAAATCTACACTAGACTACCTGAAACAAACAAATCTACACTAGACTACCTGAAACAAACAAATCTACACTAGACTACCTGAAACAAACAAATCTACACTAGACTACCTGAAACATTACAAAACTACACAAGACAACCTGAAACAACACAAAACTACACTAGACTACCTGAAACAACACAAAACTATACCAGATTACCAGAAACCACACAACACTGCACAAGACTACCTGAAACGACACAAAACTATACTGGACTACCTGAAACAACACATAAACAACACTAGACTCCCTGAAACAACACAAAACTACACTGGACTACCTGAAACAACACATAAACGACACTAGACTCCCTGAAACAACACAAAACTACACTAGACTACCTGAAACAGCACAAACCTATACTAGACTACCTGAAACAACACAAAACTACACTAGACTCCCTGAAACAACACAAAACTACACTAGACTACCTGAAACAACACAAAACTACACCAGACTACCTGAAACAACACAAATCCTCAGTGGACTATGTGAAACAACACAAAACTACATTAGACTACCTGAAACAACACAAATCCTCAGTGGACTATGTGAAACAACACAAAACTACACTAGACTACCTGAAACAACACAAAACTACACTAGACAGCTGAGACAACACGAATCAGCACTCGACTACATGAGGCAACGCAGAACTACCCTAGACAATGTCAAACAACACAAACCTACACCAGACTATGTGAAACAACACAAAACTACACTAGACTACCTGAAACAACACAAAACTACACTAGACTACCTGAAACAGCACAAAACTATACTAGACTACCTGAAACAACACAAAACTACACTAGACTCCCTGAAACAACACAAAACTACACTGGACTACCTGAAACAACACAAAACTACACTAGACTACCTGAAACAACACAAAACTACACTAGAGTAAGTTAAACAATACCAACCTACACTAGAACACGTAAAACAACACAAAAGTAGACTAGACAATCTGAAACAACACAAAACTATACCAGATTACCAGAAACCACACAACACTGCACAAGACTACCTGAAACGACACAAAACTACACTGGACTACCTGAAACAACACATAAACGACACTAGACTCCCTGAAACAACACAAAACTACACTAGACTACCTGAAACAGCACAAAACTATACTAGACTACCTGAAACAACACAAAACTACACTAGACTCCCTGAAACAACACAAAACTACACTAGACTACCTGAAACAACACAAAACTACACCAGACTACCTGAAACAACACAAAACTACACTATACTATGCAAAAAAACACAAGACTACTCTAGACTACCTGTAACAACACAAAACTGGACTGGACTATGTGAAACAACACATAACTACACTAGACTACCTGAAACAGCACAAAACTACACTAGACTACCTGAAACAACACAAAACTGGACTGGACTATGTGAAACAACACAAAACTACACTAGACTACCTGAAAAGGCACAAAACTACACTGGATTGCCTGAGACAACACAAAACTACACCAGACTATCTGAAATGACACAAAACTACACTGGACTACCTGAAACAACACATAAACAACACTAGACTCCCTGAAACAACACAAAACCACACAACACTGCACAAGACTACCTGAAACGACACCAAACTATACTGGACTACCTGAAACAACACTTAAACAACACTAGACTCCCTGAAACAACACAAAACTACACTGGACTACCTGAAACAACACATAAACGACACTAGACTCCCTGAAACAACACAAAACTACACTAGACTACCTGAAACAGCACAAAACTATACTAGACTACCTGAAACAACACAAAACTACACTAGACTCCCTGAAACAACACAAAACTACACTAGACTACCTGAAACAACACAAAACTACACCAGACTACCTGAAACAACACAAATCCTCAGTGGACTATGTGAAACAACACAAAACTACATTAGACTACCTGTAACAACACAAAACTACACTAGACTACCTGAAACAACACAAAACTACACTAGACAGCTGAGACAACACGAATCAGCACTGGACTACATGAGGCAACGCAGAACTACCCTAGACAATGTCAAACAACACAAACCTACACCAGACTATGTGAAACAACACAAAACTACACTAGACTATGTGAAACAACACAAAACTACACCAGACTACCTGAAACAACACAAAACTACACCAGACTACCTGAAACAAACACAAATCCTCAGTGGACTATGTGAAACAACACAAAACTACATTAGACTACCTGAAACAACACAAAACTACACTGGATTACCTGAGACAACACAAAACTACACCAGATTATCTGAAATGACACAAAACTACAATAGACTACCTGCAACAACACAAATCTACACTGGACTGCGTGAAACAACACAAAACTACACTGGACTGCGTGAAACAACACAAAACTACACTGGACTATGTGAAACGACACAAAACTACACTAGTCTACCAGAAACAACACAAAGCTACACTAGACTACCTGAAACAACACAAAACTACACTAGACAGCTGAGACAACACGAATCAGCACTGGACTACATGAGGCAACGCAGAAATACCCTAGACAATGTCAAACGACACAAAACTACACTAGACTATGTGAAACAACACAAAACTACACCAGACTACCTGAAACAACACAAAACTACACTATACTATGCAAAAAAACACAAGACTACTCTAGACTACCTGAAACAACACAAAACTGGACTGGACTATGTGAAACAAAACATAACTACACTAGACTACCTGAAACAGCACAAAACTACACTAGACTACCTGAAACAACACAAAACTGGACTGGACTATGTGAAACAACACAAAACTACACTAGACTACCTGAAAAGGCACAAAACTACAATGGATTGCCTGAGACAACACAAAACTACACCAGACTATCTGAAATGACACAAAACTACGATAGACTACCTGTAACAACACAAATCTACACTGGACTGCGTGAAACAACACAAAACTACTCTAGACTCCCGGAAACAACACAAAACTACACTAGACTACCTGAAACAACACAAAACTACACTAGAGTAATTTAAACAATACCAACCTGCACTAGAATACGTAAAACAACACAAAAGTAGACTAGACAATCTGAAACAACAGAAAACCAGTCTAGAAAATAAGAAACAATACAAAACTACACCAGATTACCTGAAACAAACAAATCTACACTAGACTACCTGAAACAAACAAATCTACACTAGACTACCTGAAACAAACAAATCTACACTAGACTACCTGAAACAAACAAATCTACACTAGACTACCTGAAACATTACAAAACTACACTAGACAACCTGAAACAACACAAAACTACACTAGACTACCTGAAACAACACAAAACTATACCAGATTACCAGAAACCACACAACACTGCACAAGACTACCTGAAACGACACAAAACTATACTGGACTACCAGAAACAACACATAAACAACACTAGACTCCCTGAAACAACACAAAACTACACTGGACTACCTGAAACAACACATAAACGACACTAGACTCCCTGAAACAACACAAAACTACACTAGACTACCTGAAACAGCACAAAACTATACTAGACTACCTGAAACAACACAAAACTACACTAGACTCCCTGAAACAACACAAAACTACACTAGACTACCTGAAACAACACAAAACTACACCAGACTACCTGAAACAACACAAATCCTCAGTGGACTATGTGAAACAACACAAAACTACATTAGACTACCTGAAACAACACAAATCCTCAGTGGACTATGTGAAACAACACAAAACTACACTAGACTACCTGAAACAACACAAAACTACACTAGACAGCTGAGACAACACGAATCAGCACTCGACTACATGAGGCAACGCAGAACTACCCTAGACAATGTCAAACAACACAAACCTACACCAGACTATGTGAAACAACACAAAACTACACTAGACTACCTGAAACAACACAAAACTACACTAGACTACCTGAAACAGCACAAAACTATACTAGA
The DNA here is from genome assembly GCF_030144855.1 of Hypanus sabinus. Classification (NCBI taxonomy): domain Eukaryota; kingdom Metazoa; phylum Chordata; class Chondrichthyes; order Myliobatiformes; family Dasyatidae; genus Hypanus; species Hypanus sabinus. The sequence continues at coordinate 12,217 of NW_026781613.1, read as the reverse complement.
CTACCTGAAACAACACAAAACTACACTAGACTCCCTGAAACAACACAAAACTACACTGGACTACCTGAAACAACACAAAACTACACTAGACTACCTGAAACAACACAAAACTACACTAGAGTAAGTTAAACAATACCAACCTACACTAGAACACGTAAAACAACACAAAAGTATACTAGACAATCTGAAACAACACAAAACTATACCAGATTACCAGAAACCACACAACACTGCACAAGACTACCTGAAACGACACAAAACTACACTGGACTACCTGAAACAACACATAAACGACGCTAGACTCCCTGAAACAACACAAAACTACACTAGACTACCTGAAACAGCACAAAACTATACTAGACTACCTGAAACAACACAAAACTACACTAGACTCCCTGAAACAACACAAAACTACACTAGACTACCTGAAACAACACAAAACTACACCAGACTACCTGAAACAACACAAAACTACACTATACTATGCAAAAAAACACAAGACTACTCTAGACTACCTGAAACAACACAAAACTGGACTGGACTATGTGAAACAACACATAACTACACTAGACTACCTGAAACAGCACAAAACTACACTAGACTACCTGAAACAACACAAAACTGGACTGGACTATGTGAAACAACACAAAACTACACTAGACTACCTGAAAAGGCACAAAACTACACTGGATTGCCTGAGACAACACAAAACTACACCAGACTATCTGAAATGACACAAAACTTCAATAGACTACCTGTGACAACACAAATCTACACTGGACTGCGTGAAACAACACAAAACTACACTGGACTATGTGAAACGACACAAAACTACACTAGATTACCTGAGTCAAAACAAATCTACACTAGACTATGTGAAACAACACAAAACTACTCTAGACTCCCGGAAACAACACAAAACTACACTAGACTACCTGAAACAACACAAAACTACACTAGAGTAATTTAAACAATACCAACCTACACTAGAATACGTAAAACAACACAAAAGTAGACTAGACAATCTGAAACAACAGAAAACCAGACTAGAAAATAAGAAACAATACAAAACTACACCAGATTACCTGAAACAAACAAATCTACACTAGACTACCTGAAACAAACAAATCTACACTAGACTACCTGAAACAAACAAATCTACACTAGACTACCTGAAACATTACAAAACTACACTAGACAACCTGAAACAACACAAAACTACACTAGACTACCTGAAACAACACAAAGCTATACCAGATTACCAGAAACCACACAACACTGCACAAGACTACCTGAAACGACACAAAACTACACTGGACTACCTGAAACAACACATAAACGACACTAGACTCCCTGAAACAACACAAAACTACACTAGACTACCTGAAACAGCACAAAACTATACTAGACTACCTGAAACAACACAAAACTACACTAGACTCCCTGAAACAACACAAAACTACACTAGACTACCTGAAACAACACAAAACTACACCAGACTACCTGAAACAACACAAAACTACACTATACTATGCAAAAAAACACAAGACTACTCTAGACTACCTGAAACAACACAAAACTGGACTGGACTATGTGAAACAACACATAACTACACTAGACTACCTGAAACAGCACAAAACTACACTAGACTACCTGAAACAACACAAAACTGGACTGGACTATGTGAAACAACACAAAACTACACTAGACTACCTGAAAAGGCACAAAACTACACTGGATTGCCTGAGACAACACAAAACTACACCAGACTATCTGAAATGACACAAAACTACAATAGACTACCTGTGACAACACAAAACTACACTGGACTATGTGAAACGACACAAAACTACACTAGATTACCTGAGTCAAAACAAATCTACACTAGACTATGTGAAACAACACAAAACTACTCTAGACTCCCGGAAACAACACAAAACTACACTAGACTACCTGAAACAACACAAAACTACACTAGAGTAATTTAAACAATACCAACCTACACTAGAATACGTAAAACAACACAAAAGTAGACTAGACAATCTGAAACAACAGAAAACCAGACTAGAAAATAAGAAACAATACAAAACTACACCAGATTACCTGAAACAAACAAATCTACACTAGACTACCTGAAACAAACAAATCTACACTAGACTACCTGAAACAAACAAATCTACACTAGACTACCTGAAACATTACAAAACTACACTAGACAACCTGAAACAACACAAAACTACACTAGACTACCTGAAACAACACAAAACTATACCAGATTACCAGAAACCACACAACACTGCACAAGACTACCTGAAACAACACAAAACTACACTGGACTACCTGAAACAACACATAAACAACACTAGACTCCCTGAAACAACACAAAACTACACTAGACAACCTGAAACAGCACAAAACTATACTAGACTACCTGAAACAACACAAAACTACACTAGACTCCCTGAAACAACACAAAACTACACTAGACTACCTGAAACAACACAAAACTACACCAGACTACCTGAAACAACACAAATCCTCAGTGGACTATGTGAAACAACACAAAACTACATTAGACTACCTGTAACAACACAAAACTACACTAGACTACCTGAAACAACACAAAACTACACTAGACAGCTGAGACAACACGAATCAGCACTGGACTACATGAGGCAACGCAGAACTACCCTAGACAATGTCAACCAACACAAACCTACACCAGACTATGTGAAACAACACAAAACTACACTAGACTATGTGAAACAACTCAAAACTACACCAGACTACCTGAAACAACACAAAACTACACCAGACTACCTGAAACAAACACAAATCCTCAGTGGACTATGTGAAACAACACAAAACTACACTAGATTACCTGAGTCAAAACAAATCTACACTAGACTATGTGAAACAACACAAAACTACTCTAGACTCCGGGAAACAACACAAAACTACACTAGACTACCTGAAACAACACAAAACTACACTAGAGTAAGTTAAACAATACCAACCTACACTAGAATACGTAAAACAACACAAAGGTAGACTAGACAATCTGAAACAACAGAAAACCAGTCTAGAAAATAAGAAACAATACAAAACTACACCAGATTACCTGAAACAAACAAATCTACACTAGACTACCTGAAACAACGCAAAACTACACTAGACTACCTGAAACAACACATAAACGACAATAGACTACCTGAAACAACACATAAACGACACTGGACTCCCTGAAACAACACAAAACTACACTAGACTACCTGAAACAACACAAAACTACACTAGACTACCTGAAACAGCACAAAACTATACTAGACTACCTGAAACAACACAAAACTACACTAGACACCCTGAAACAACACAAAACTACACTAGACTACCTGAAACAACACAAAACTACACTAGACTCCCTGAAACAACACAAAACTACACTGGACTACCTGAAACAACACAAAACTACACTAGACTACCTGAAACAACACAATACTACACTAGAGTAAGTTAAACAATACCAACCTACACTAGAACACGTAAAACAACACAAAAGTAGACTAGACAATCTGAAACAACACAAAACTACACTAGACTACCTGAAACAACACAAAACTACACTAGACTACCTGAAAGAAAACAAAACTACACTGGACGACCTGAAACAACACAAAACTACACTGGACAACCTGAAACAACACAAAACTACACTAGACTACCTGAAACAACACAAAACTACACTAGACTACCTGAAACAACACAAATCTACACTAGACTACCTGAAACAACACAAAACTACAGTAGACAGCTGAGACAACACGAATCAGCACTGGACTACATGAGGCAACGCAGAACTACCCTAGACAATGTCAAACAACACAAAACTACACTAGACTATGTGAAACAACACAAAACTACACTAGACTACCTGAAACAACACAAAACTACACTAGACTACCTGAAACAGCACAAAACTATACTAGACTACCTGAAACAACACAAAACTACACTAGACTCCCTGAAACAACACAAAACTACACTGGACTACCTGAAACAACACAAAACTACACTAGACTACCTGAAACAACACAAAACTACACTAGAGTAAGTTAAACAATACCAACCTACACTAGAACACGTAAAACAACACAAAAGTAGACTAGACAATCTGAAACAACACAAAACTACACTAGACTACCTGAAACAAGACAAAACTACACTAGACTACCTGAAAGAAAACAAAACTACACTGGACGACCTGAAACAACACAAAACTACACTGGACAACCTGAAACAACACAAAACTACACTAGACTACCTGAAACAACACAAAACTACACTAGACTACCTGAAACAACACAAATCTACACTAGACTACCTGAAACAACACAAAACTACACTAGACAGCTGAGACAACACGAATCAGCACTGGACTACATGAGGCAACGCAGAACTACCCTAGACAATGTCAAACAACACAAAACTACACTAGACTATGTGAAACAACACAAAACTACACTAGACTACCTGAAACAACACAAAACTACACTAGACTACCTGAAACAGCACAAAACTATACTAGACTACCTGAAACAACACAAAACTACACTAGACACCCTGAAACAACACAAAACTACACTGGACTACCTGAAACAACACAAAACTACACTAGACTCCCTGAAACAACACAAAACTACACTAGAGTAAGTTAAACAATACCAACCTACACTAGAACACGTAAAACAACACAAAAGTAGACTAGACAATCTGAAACAACACAAAACTACACTAGACTACCTGAAACAAGACAAAACTACACTAGACTACCTGAAAGAAAACAAAACTACACTGGACGACCTGAAACAACACAAAACTACACTGGACAACCTGAAACAACACAAAACTACACTAGACTACCTGAAACAACACAAAACTACACTAGACTACCTGAAACAACACAAATCTACACTAGACTACCTGAAACAACACAAAACTACACTAGACAGCTGAGACAACACAAATCAGCACTGGACTACATGAGGCAACGCAGAACTACCCTAGACAATGTCAAACAACACAAAACTACACTAGACTATGTGAAACAACACCAAACTACACCAGACTACCTGAAACAACACAAAACTACACTAGACTATGCAAAAAAACACAAGACTACTCTAGACTACCTGAAAAAACACAAGACTACTCTAGACTACCTGAAACAGCACAAAACTGCACTAGACTACCTGAAACAACACAAAACTACACTAGACTACCTGAAACAGTACAAAACTACACTAGACTACCTGAAACAACACAAAACTGCACCAGACTACCTGAAACAACACAAATCCTCAATGGACTATGTGAAACAACACAAAACTACACTAGATTACCTGAGTCAAAACAAATCTACACTAGACTATGTGAAACAACACAAAACTACTCTAGACTCCCGGAAACAACACAAAACTACACTAGACTACCTGAAACAACACAAAACTACACTAGAGTAATTTAAACAATACCAACCTACACTAGAATACGTAAAACAACACAAAAGTAGACTAGACAATCTGAAACAACAGAAAACCAGTCTAGAAAATAAGAAACAATACAAAACTACACCAGATTACCTGAAACAAACAAATCTACACTAGACTACCTGAAACAAACAAATCTACACTAGACTACCTGAAACAACGCAAAACTACACCAGACTACCTGAAACAACACAAAACTACACCAGACTACCCAAAACAACACAAAACTACACCAGACTACCTGAAACATTACAAAACTACACTAGACAACCTGAAACAACACAAAACTACACCAGATTACCAGAAACCACACAACACTGCACAAGACTACCTGAAACGACACAAAACTACACTGGACTACCTGAAACAACACATAAACGACACTAGACTCCCTGAAACAACACAAAACTACACTAGACTACCTGAAACAGCACAAAACTATACTAGACTACCTGAAACAACACAAAACTACACTAGACTCCCTGAAACAACACAAAACTACACTAGACTACCTGAAACAACACAAAACTACACTGGACTGCGTGAAACAACACAAAACTACACTGGACTATGTGAAACGACACAAAACTACACTAGTCTACCAGAAACAACACAAAACTACACTAGACTACCTGAAACAACACAAAACTACACTAGACTACCTGAAACAGCACAAAACTATACTAGACTACCTGAAACAACACAAAACTACACTAGACTCCCTGAAACAACACAAAACTACACTGGACTACCTGAAACAACACAAAACTACACTAGACTACCTGAAACAACACAAAACTACACTAGAGTAAGTTAAACAATACCAACCTACACTTGAACACGTAAAACAACACAAAAGTAGACTAGACAATCTGAAACAACACAAAACTACACTAGACTACCTGAAACAAGACAAAACTACACTAGACTACCTGAAAGAAAACAAAACTACACTGGACGACCTGAAACAACACAAAACTACACTGGACAACCTGAAACAACACAAAACTACACTAGACTACCTGAAACAACACAAAACTACACTAGACTACCTGAAACAACACAAATCTACACTAGACTACCTGAAACAACACAAAACTACACTAGACAGCTGAGACAACACGAATCAGCACTGGACTACATGAGGCAACGCAGAACTACCCTAGACAATGTCAAACAACACAAAACTACACTAGACTATGTGAAACAACACAAAACTACACTAGACTACCTGAAACAGCACAAAACTATACTAGACTACCTGAAACAACACAAAACTACACTAGACACCCTGAAACAACACAAAACTACACTGGACTACCTGAAACAACACAAAACTACACTAGACTCCCTGAAACAACACAAAACTACACTAGAGTATGTTAAACAATACCAACCTACACTAGAACACGTAAAACAACACAAAAGTAGACTAGACAATCTGAAACAACACAAAACTACACTAGACTACCTGAAACAAGACAAAACTACACTAGACTACCTGAAAGAAAACAAAACTACACTGGACGACCTGAAACAACACAAAACTACACTGGACAACCTGAAACAACACAAAACTACACTAGACTACCTGAAACAACACAAAACTACACTAGACTACCTGAAACAACACAAATCTACACTAGACTACCTGAAACAACACAAAACTAC